>NW_027526295.1:169040200-169291023 GCF_048455015.1 Haemaphysalis longicornis
AGATATCAAATTCGTTTTTGTTTATAAACGCTGCCCATAAACTTGTTCAAAAACCCCTTTCAGGATTTTGTCCCAACAAGTGTGCAAAGAGGCGAGCGGGATTTTTCAATTTAAATTCCTCTCAACGTGAAGTTTAATTCGACTTTCCCGCGTATCACAGCGCTCTCAATCGGAGGGGATTCCTGCAACCAGTCGCCTCCTGCAGGAGACCACGTTATTGCCACTGTTTCAAATCTCAAGCGCGGTCGTACGCTTTGTAATCATGGCACACTCCTTTGTTACGTGAAGAACGTGTTGCGATCGTCCTTTGAACATAGGCTTCAAAACGAATTTTCTCTCTCTCTCTCTCTCTCTCTCTCTCTCTCTCTCTCTGTCTCGCTCTCTCTCTCTCTCTATGCCAAAAGGACTAAACTTTGAACAAGTATGTTACCACGGGGTAGTCATGTGAAGGGCAATTTTACATGACCAAGCCCCATCTAATTCATCTGCGATCCCTTGAGCTGGCACGTCGCCCGATAGTAGTCAAACCAATGGCGGCCAAAGTTACAAGATAGCGGCGATACCCGCATTGTGGAACGTGGAAGGGAAGGGCTCCACTCAAGTAAAAAATTGGCCGCGTATCTGCTCCTTTTGTTGCAAATGCCGTCAAAAGACGATAGTCTTTATCGGCTTTTGCGAAGTAAATGCCTCCCTTCGCTTTCCCGCTCACCTCTCATGTTGTTCCTCTTGCGTCGCGCTCCTCCCAAGGTAAAGACGCCAAAGGTTTGCTTAAATCATTTTAAATTTCCCGCGTTCCACTGCTCTAAACCGGGTGTCTCTATGCGAACGCTGCCGTACGGCGAAGACGCTCATTAATCGAGGCGTACTACTTCAACGTTTATAGAACCGTGTTTCCCTACTCCACGTGCGTTGCAAGCAGAACGTGGAACCTATCTAGTGGAACCTTGCGTAACTATTGCCGGTTGATTTCTTAAAATGGCCCCAGACGCTATAGTGGCGCGGGCGACAGCAGGCGACGGCGGAGTGAATTCTTTTTCTGCAGTTGATGAAGTATTGAATTTCGCAAAAGTCAAGCATGTTTGATTTTTTATAAAGGAACACTGCAAATATCACTTCTGTATTGATTTGTTGTCTCATATTTGCGTAATGTCTTGTTCTTCTTCCACAATGTTGACAAGTATGAACATTACACCGGACATAGACGGGTAGATTTAGCTGTGACTATATAAGACTATTCAGCAGGCACTGTTTTGCTTTGGCCAGGTGGCTGAATCGAGTCACAGACAGACAGACGGACAGACAGACAGACAGACAGACATACAGACAGACCAAAATTTCGGGGTTTAAGTAGCCCAAGAAAGACTATCGTCTCTAAAAAAAACGCGCGTCGTTCCGGAATTCATGTGCCACACCTTACACACCTTCATACGTATACAATACAGACATTTATCGAACCAAAGGTTTTCTTTGTCGAACCACAGCGTATCGTTATCTTCAGAGCCCATTGTTCGCTCAATATGCTTAGAGTTCACTCAAGCTTGGCTTTGTGAGGGTTCACAAGAAGGAAGTGTTCCCATTAGTGCAGTAGGCGTCAATACTTCAGCCATTATCGTTTGACTCGTTCGCCACAGCCCTCGTTCAGGCGACGTTTCCCGAATATCTAGGGATAACATAAAGCGCAACGATACCTCAAGTCAGCAATGCACGTCATACAAAGAATCGTTTTGGATATGAGCGCTCTGGCCGGTTGTTTATTGCCTTTGATTTCTCGTTTGCGGGTGCTGGTAACCCTTTATATCTCTAAGGATATTCATATATGCCACTCAACGTGACCCAATGCCTTCAGTTTGAGCAAATCAATCGCAAGGCGATGCGCTTCATTACTGATTTACAACAGTTCCGCGCAGTAGCAGATCTGCACAAATGTAGCAAAATCAATGTCCTGTGGGATGTGGCCGAGCAGCAATCGCAAGGCCAGCGTGTCCGTGTTTCCACAATCGTGGCTGGCCGTCATGTCCCGCGGGCATTAGGCTAGGACGTCGACAATCCAGAGCCGGTCTCGCCTCCGGCCTCACCATGGGAATTGATCGACTTTGGTAATGGCTTGCCATCACCAAAGAACATGACTTCAGCTAATTTCCAAAGGGGCGAAACTGCCGCTAGACGTCCCAGAAAGACCAGCCGCGGTGGCTCAGTGGCTAAGGCGTTGCGCTGCTGAGCACGAGGTCGCGGGCTCGATTCCCGGCCGCGGCGGCCGCTTTTCTGATGGAGGCGAAAAGCAAAAACGCCCGTGTGTACGAGATTTAGGCGCACGTTAAAGATCCCCAGGTGGTCAAAATTAATCCGGAGCCCTCCAGTACGGCGCGCCTCATCGCCTGCGTTGCGTCGGCGCGTTAAACCCTACAATCAATCAATGAATCACGTCCCAGAAAACTGAGATACAAGCTATCCCAAGAAGGGATCACCTAACTTTACACATATGCCGCTTAGTTTCAACAAAGCGCCGCCATAGCTTGCTTGCTTTCTAAGTCAATCTCTCTAGTTCAACAGTTTTTTGAGGAATGCACTCTCACTTACCTCGACCTCATTGCCATACGTCCTGCCATCAGTCAAGACTACTATGTTTACTATAGCACCCGCTACCGGCAACCTACTATATTTACACTGACTTACAGCACAGTTATCACAGGACCGCGCTAATTAGATATTAATGGGGGAGGCCTTTGCCCTGCCGTGGGCGTAGATAGGCTGGTGATGATTATGTTGATGACAAGCAGCGTACACCACTCGCCCTGCAAGGAGAGAAGACTACCCTTATCTTAGCACTATTAGAAAAGAAGTCCGTCGTCTACAAAAAGATGGCTACAAATTCGTCATAGGAGAAATTCCTTCACATGAGGAAATTACCGGAAACGAAAAGGCACAACAGGCAGCGCGCACTGCAGCTCTTTCCGCAACTTTGCCTGGATGCGCTGTCGTTTCTACTTCTTGAAACCTTTCCGATATTTCACATCCGCCGTCGCCTCCTATCGATAGGGCCGAGGCATGACACTGGGCACAAAGATATCAACGCAGCGTTCTGCGGCACTTGGCTAACTCTGTGGAATTATATCGCCGTCCACCAAGTACACTCCGAAGGGTAGAGGCCGCTTTGTTCGTAGAGCCCACACTGGTCAACTGCTCTCACCAGCACGTGGAACCTCAATAACCAACACCCATACATGACCTTTCAGTGCCCATCACGCCCAGCAAAAGACACGACCGAGCATTCCCTGTCGAGTTTCCCTGCTTTTACAGTGCTCTGGTAAACAACCCTTCAGTTCCTCGGCAAACACCAACCTCGCACCTTGCAAGAGGTTTGATCCGTCGTTGCACATCGGCCCATCGGAGGCACCTCAGCTCTGGCTGATGTTTCTTCAATACTTTAAGCAGAAAAAGCGACCTGGCCGTTTTTTCGCAGAGGCGGCTTTGCTACCACCCCACCTCGAAGAAGTGGACACCTGTCCTCCTCCCCGACCACCTTTAAACCACCCTAGTACAGCCGAAATGGTGTCAACCTGTGATATGCAGAAATAAGGACGTACAAAAAGGGGGTTGCTGGTTAATGCGTGCGCGTGTGGTGAGGGAAGGGAGGAAGGTGCGCGTGCTCCCAAAGCTCGTCGTTTATTGCCCCCACTGGTGACATCTCCGTTGTGCTGGCCGGAGGTATACACGTGCACGCCAAATAGCCGAATGCGAGCTGTCTGTTGCCAACGACCTACGCCAAACAAGTCGCCAACGACCTACCGGTTGGCGACTTGGTGATTGTCAGGGACGACAACGTGCCGCCGCTGCAATGGAAGCTTGGCAGAGTGGTGGAGGCGTTTACTGGTAGGGACGGCATCGACAGATACTTTACAGTCACCTTCCCAAATGGCCAACAAGTACGGCGGGCTGCTCAGCGGTTATACCCCTTGGAGGCGGACGACCACTCCGCGGGCCCGGGAGGATGTTGAATGTCTCGCAGGAAAGTTGTTGCGGGCGCCGCCATGCGCCTCGAAGTCGAAACTAGAGAAGAGGACGAAGAGGGCGGGCAGCTGGGTATGCGCGTGAGCACGCAATAAAGAAAGAGGAGAACCAGAAGGTGTTCGATCTGGTAACGCGGGTGTCGGTCTCTTGGCGGTCTCAATAGGGCCTTTATTGGCCGATCGGATTGGGATGTGTGTTACACAGACAGTAAGATGCTTACGACGCGGGAGGAGAACAGACAACCCCATATTTGTTCGCTGGAATAAAGCTCGAGTCCTTCCGAGATTCATTCATCTAAATTGCTAGAAAGATTGCTCAATCACAAATGACAAACCATCGAGGTTTGCTACGTCACTTCGTCGGCTGCATCCAGCTTCGCAATTTATCTATCTGCACTGAATGATAGGGCATTATTTTCTCATTTTTAATTTATTTAGTTTAGTGAAACACATGAAGGCATATGATTAGGTCGAACTTTGCAATTAATTTACCCGGTTGTCTTTTTTGCGTGAGTTTGCCTTACGGCATCAGAGTTATATATACAACATTACATTTGTTTCACGCAGAAACGTCAGCAGAGACCGGTAATGAGGGCCCCATATCCACCGCTGTAGGTCAGGCGGTCTCCCAGGATGGAGGCCTATGCCCCGGAGGTGTTGCAGGTGAGAGATTTGAAGGGCAGGGCAGGTCCATAGAAGGTGGCTCGTGTCGGCTTCCGACGCAGGGACCGTGCAAAAGGGACAGATGTCCGCAAACGGTGCGTGATAGCGGACAGGCCAAGCGTGGGTCACTGCTGGGAATAAGGCCACCCCAACTCGAAGCCTACGCAGCAGGACATCGTCCCAGCGAACAAGCCCACTGGGGAGGTCAGTTCCATGCGGTTGAAGTTAAGCACGCGTGGCGCGGCAGAGGTCCTCCTTTTACACCAGCTGTTCTTCTAGGGTGGACACCGGAAGAAGAGGTAGCGGCAGTAGAAGGTCTATGCGGAGACAGGCGCGATCCGTCGCTATGTGGGCAGGAAGGATGTCCTGGCGATTCCACAAAACACGCAGAGGGCATGGGTATGTGTCCAGGATCGCGTGAATACGTGCCAACATCTTGGTGCTACCGCCACGCGACGTAGATCACCGATCGATGTTGCTGAGTCCGTGTATATTTCCAGTTTCACGCCGGTAGTTGCTGTCGATGCAAGCAGATGGAGACCGTCCCGAATATCAGTAAGTTCTGCCAACAGGCTTGGTAGAGGGCGCAGGGTCTCGTAGGCGCAGCACAGGTTTAAGGTTGGGTGAGAGGGACAAGCCAAAGCTGTGGTTGCGAGGTAGTCGTGTGCCCCTGCGTTCACGAAAGCCTGCATGCCTCGTGGCCGCGAGGCAGGCGCCCAGTGACAGACATGAAGGAGGGCTGTATCCGGAGGTTGATGAAGGCCAGATGTTCGGACTTGTAGCCTTGCCATAGGCTTGTTGTCCGTCACCTGATGGTAGAGTCAGGGCGGTCTATCCACAGAAAAGGCTATGTCTTATCCGGAACCTGGCTCATATATGCAGCGAGAGCTGCTGCCTCCGGTACATATCCACGGTCTTGTAGGCGAACAAAATGACGCCGATGAATGATCTCATCTAGCGTGTTTACCTGGGCTTCGGCTTGTAGAGGTGGAATTGGTGTTAGGCGAGGGAGGCCAGTAATGGTGCGCATGGCGGCCTTGTTGATGGCCTCAAGCCGAGCCCAGTGCGCTTGCGCATGGGCTGGAACTGTGCCTGATACACAAGCCGGAGCGCACTAGGAGACGGGCAATCGTCCAGGAGGCCCCGTCAGACTTCTGAGAGATGCCGGGAACGAGGTGGAGCATCTGTCCGGCCATATGTCGAGCAGCTCGGAGCCACTGAGCTGCTGACCCTGATGACGATATTTATAGTCCTGGGACCAGAAGATGGCCAACAGTGGGTTTGTCGTTTCCATTCAGTTGCCGTGAAATGGGAGACATTGCAAGGATGCGGTGGCCCCAAGCGTTGGCCACGAAAAGTAAAGCAGTCTTCTCTTGCGAGAGAGTGAGGCTCACATACTGTTAGTGCTTGCTGGATGCACTAGGCTTGTCGTAACAGGTCTGAATGCACTGACCACACCGTAATGTCATCCGCGTATATGAGGAAATATAGATCTTGGATTGAAGCGAGGTGCCAAGCTAGCGGCAACAAAACGATGAAAAGAAGCGAAGACAGAACGGACCCTTGTGGTACTCATCGGACTGGTGCAAAGTGACCGAAACTTGCTGCGTTGATGCGGATGGAAAAAGAACGGTGTTGGAGGAAGTATCGGACGAAATCGCACACTGTCTGGAAGGTGCAGGCCATTTAGGGCTATAGGATGGCAGCGCGACTTTGTCATACGCCTTGCATATGTCCATGGCAAGCACAGATCTCACACGACGGTATCAGCCTCCAACTAAAACTATATACGTGAGGTATTTCAACCCATCCTCAGTACCGAGATAGGGCCTGAATCTAATTTGTCCCGGGTGATACTATTGGAAGGTATCAAGCCACCACTGAAGCCGTGTTGCAAGCATTCGCTCTAACAACATGCACATCGTCGATGTCAGGGCGATGGGGCGCAAGTTGTGAAGTGCATGTGGTGGTTTCCCGCGCTTTGGAATGGGAACAATATCCGCCCGAAGCCAAGAGTCAGGTAGTTGACCGGAGAGCCACACCTGATTAACCGAGTCCAGAAGAGGCATGAGGGCTGGATCATCGATGCTCTTGTACACCTCGTAAGTTATGCCGTCGGGTCCCGGAGTAGTCCACTGTTTCGCGTGATCGATCGTTGACAGGAATTCAGCCATTGTGAATGGTGCCATAATTCCCAAAACGGCTTTATTAGCAGGCCATAATCTAACATCGTTCGGCAGGGGCAACGGAGACGGCATGGCCACTGGCGCAACATCAAATGCAAGGAACAAGGTCCGAGCAACGTCGGGGCGAATTGTGCTGGATCCATGTTTAAATAAATGCGCTGGCAGCTGCATCCGGGGGGGACTGCCCGATTCCATGGCGCGAAACGTGCGCCAGACAGACGCCGTTGAGGAAGATGGGCCTACAGAGGGGCACCAGTGAAGCCAGAGCTTCCTCGACAGTCTTTCGTGCCGTCTGGCAGCAGCGGTATGGCGATTATACAGAAGCCTGGCCGGTATGGACGAAGAATCGTGTGCGGCAATTACTTAAGCTTTCTTGGGCTGAGCCCAAAGCTGCAGGAGCCGAAGTTCGGGCTTTGGGAGGGACTTTTCCGCCCACGTATGTTGAGGGGCGTCCATGACGACACGCCGAAAGAGAGCAGTTGGGTCCGGCGTTGGAGCCGAGAAGGATACGTTCAGTGTGGAACGGAAGGTGTCCCAGTTCACCACTGTGAAACGGCGACGAAGGCGACCCGTTGACCCTGGAAAAAGGCCCGGGCGAAAGGAGGGATGGTCGCTGCCCGAGCAGTCAGCTTCACGTTGCCAGGACGCCATTCGTGCACCAAGCCACCACGACAAGTCAGATAACTACGGTGGAATCCGTGCGTGCGTACACCGGCGTGTCGGGCAAGAGATGTCGTTCAGAAGCGTGAAGCGGACGTCATCTAAGTGTTCCAGTACCACACGACCACGCTCAGTTGAGGACGCATATCCCCAATCACAATGCGGAGCATTAAAGTCTCCCGCCACAAGTATGGGTCACTGTACGGTTCTTTTTTTGAGCTTTTTGCGAGTAATGGTGGTTGGCAGATTTGAGTGTCAATACGCAAATCGCGTTTACTTTTGCTTAGTTTGGTAATGCTTTTTTTCTTTTTCTCTTGGTGCTTTCACCTTACAGTATTTAATGATTAAATGTCCTGACCTGTGATCCCACAGTTGTCATTGAGGTATCCAAGAAAGAATCCTTCCGCATTAAAAAAAAGTAGGTTTCTGTTCATTAACACACTCTGTCACACTTTTTAACGCGCTTTGCTCTGCGTCAGTGCCGCCTTTCAGTTTACAGAAGTATGAATAAAGGTTGGGAGGGGGGGGGGGGTGTTGTATCTTAGGATGTTGGGTCGATTTCTTTCATTCTCAGTAATATGACCACAACAAACCCGGAAGTCAGGTTTCAGCTCCCGGGTTCCTGTGCCGTCACTTCCGGGAAATAGAACGCAAAAAGCGTATGGCTGCAGAAAACGTTTCGAAACTGCCACAACGTTTCCACGGCCATACAAAAGCTCACTCGCCAGTACGTTCTTCGCTCTTCAAACGGAACTGCATTCATGTATCCCACATCACTGCCGGTGCGGAAACCGTTGTGATGGAAAGATGTAGAAATGAATAATAATACTGATGCTTTTATTCGTGCTCAGGGCCAAAAAACACGAACTGCGGCTTGTGCGCCCCAACTTAGAAGCGTCCGAAAAGTTTACATAGCTGTTTGTGGTGCCAACATCACAACACGCCCTCCTAGACTTCCTTTCAGCAAGCATAACCTTTCAGAACAACACCTAAAGATTTAAAATACCGAAGCAACCACAAGAAAACAACGCAAGGATGCGTACTGCTGTGCGCCGGCCCATTCCAGTAACGAGGGGAGCACCGCGGGGTGTCGCCACTCGTACAGCTTCCCGGTCCCTATAAGCAGGGGTTTCGAAATCTGACCATTAACAATTAGGCAGGTAGAGCAGTTCCTACAACACCGACGTACTCCCTTGGAAACGACCGGATCAAGGATGGCCCGTTACAAAAAGAAAACAAAAATAAATTGGAAATTGCGCACGTTGCCAGCACTGAATAAAAATAATTCACGTTTTTGTTCCTTTCTTCGGGGTGCATAACCACTTTGGACTAACCATGAATCGGTAACTCTGAGGGGCTAACGCGCACACTGTATAAACTTTCCAACACTACGAACTGGATACGTGAAGTTGTACGGTAGTGGGTGCCGTACGGCACCTCATTGTCCTGGCACGTGAGTACAAGAGGTGCCCACCAGCCATACAGAACCCTGATTCTAGGGAAGCTGTGGCGTGTGCCGTTCTGCTTCCTGGTGCAATTAATGCCGTAAGTCGAAAAACAAAAACGATAAAAGAGGAGCATACGTACCATACGTACTGTAACAGGACGGAATCCGGCCCTAGTAATTTCAGCCACACTAAAGAGAGCGAAGAAAAGAAAGCGAAGCAAACACGATGTGGCTATAAATATCATCAGGTCACCGCTTTCATAGCAGGTAAGCATAGTGGAGTGCCCCGAAGAATTTTTTATCTTAACGCTGACGACGATTTTGGTACAATTCACGTTGATGACGTCATCAACTTCTCATTTGATAAGTCATGTGAGCATTATTAAGCCTTGATTAGGCTCGCAATTTTTCTATTAGGATAGATATTTATACGACCGGTTACTCTTTTCTTCATGCTATAGCAGGATGACGTAATGCCGCTCATGATTTCGCGTAGTTGAGTGAAGGCCCCCTTGTGTGCGTTAAGGTCCGAATGTGGTGCCACGGTTTCAATTCACGACCGCGGTCATACCATTTCTGAAAAACGTGTGGCGAGCTCTTTACGCCAATAGGACTAAACTTTGAACAATTTTTTTAGCACGGGGTACCCACGTCAAGGCAACTTTTATATGCCTAAGTCACAACCGACCCATACTGCAGCCACGGGGCAGTCAGCTGGTGCCGGCACCCAATCGCGATCCCCTGGTACGGCACGTGGCCAGATGGTAGTCAAACCCGATAATGGCCAAAGTTATACTATAGGTGTGATACCCACAGAGATGAACGTAGAAAGGAAGGGATCTGCTAAAATAAATAAAATTACACGATCTTCCCACGTGGGAACCCTGAGGGGATGCAAAGCCGTGGAGTATTAGCGTGTTAATTGGTTGTTAGAGTAGGGACACGTGTAGTAGCGTATTAAATGTCTTCTTTATTTATCGAGTAGTGGGGAACGTTTTCGGGCTTCTCGTTCTCGAAGCGAGGAATCCGCTGTTCGACGCTGGCGTTAGGAAGCGTTGTCACGTTGCCGAACGCCATCTGGATCAGCTGCTCGCCGCTGGCTTTTCAAAGCGGCTTCTCGTTCTCGAAGCGAGGAATTTGCTGCTCGACGCTGCCGTTTACGTTCGGCGTCGTGAGCTCTCCTCTGTGTAGCCTTGTCTTCGGAGGTGCTCGCGGTTCTGAGAGTGTGCTGGCTGCCGCTAGTTGAAGGTGTGCCTGCCAGTTCGCTGACGGAATCATTGTCGTCCATTTTCAGTCATCGGACGGCGCAGTACCGAAGAAGCAACTGAGCGGAGCGCGGACGGGGTGTATTTGCAGAGCAGAGGGAGTGGAGAGGAGGAGCAGCGCGTATGCGCGTGATTGGACAGCTGGTGGAGAGTGTGGAGAGGATGAGCAGCGCGCGTAGCGCACAAGTGCTGTGGAGAGGAGGAGGGGAGAGAGAGCGGCGTTATCACAGCTGTTTTGGAGAGGAGGAGAGGTGCGGACGCCGGAAGACGGAGGGTCGACTAAGAGATGCTTTGCATCTAAAAGAAAAAGGCAAGTTGCGTGCTTCGCGACTTCATGTGTCACACCATACACATTTCGCACGTATGCAACACATAAAAATTTATCAGGGTCTCCAACCGAAACCCAACCGAACAGAAAACCGGAACTGAACCCGAACTCGAACCGTTATTTTTTGAGCATGCTGAACCGAACTGGAACTGAACCGGCAAAAGAAATAACGATTACTGATCTACGACGAATCGGTTCGACTATCCGTTGTTGCTATTGAGCAGTCAATGGCAGTCAAACCCTTTTTTTTCTCACGTACCATCAACTTCGTACGCTTTCGCGCACTTTCTCATACAGACCAATCAAAACACTATCTCAAAGCTATCTTTGTA
Source organism: Haemaphysalis longicornis (assembly GCF_048455015.1). Lineage (NCBI taxonomy): Eukaryota > Metazoa > Arthropoda > Arachnida > Ixodida > Ixodidae > Haemaphysalis > Haemaphysalis longicornis. The sequence goes on from NW_027526295.1 coordinate 169,051,089, forward strand.
GTAGCAACAGGGGGAAAGAAAGTGCACCAACGTATCAATACTATGTTGTTGCTGCTAGCTCGAGCAGAGTGCAAGGCTAACCAAACGAAATGCCATTCTCGCCGGCGACATAAAACGGCTTGGTCCTTTCCTCGCTGCGACTTTAGAGCAGCACTCAGGCTGCACAACGGCGAATGCCCACACCCGAAGTGTGCAAACTTTTTGGATTTCATAATTTGTTTAAAAAGGTTGAACTCCTGGAAAGTGTAAAAACTTTTTCCAGTATGACCCGCAGAACTTGTTCAGTGTTTAATCCATTTGCTGCTTGCCAGAGGTATAACGAGCGCTCGATCGCCGTTCCCCACGTCCATTTTTATGATGCCGACGGAAAACGAGAACCAGCCTATTTTCGCTGCACGTGAAATTTCCGCAGATGGTTTAAATTACTCTGTCGCCTTGTGGCATCCGCTCAACCCGGAGCAGAGTTGTAGCACTGGTGCAGCGAACGCACCAATTTATTTAAAAAAGGTGATTTCACAGAAAAGGAAACAAAAAATGGACATCACGTGGTTTTAAATTTTTAGCGGAAAATAATCAAAAATCGAATAAGCAAAACACCAACGTTGCACGTAGCTCTATTGAGAGTATATACTTTTGCTCACCTATCATAACAAAACGTGTCATTAATGCAAATGAAGCGAGTGCCGTGGGGTTTGGTGTAATCGTAAGTTTTAAAGAATGGTGATGCGGACAAGCTCGCTTTTTCAAAGTGAAAGCTTTCTTAGTGGGAACGAAGGCGTTCTGTCAAAAAGAATAATGCATTTCTCCATTAAACTGTTGGTTGATAGAAAAGCTCTGATAAGATTTCGGGAAACACGACGCTTGCATGAAACCAGACCTCCACTGTGTGAAAACCGCGACTCGAAAATCGCGAAAAAGGAACGATTTTAGACAAGACAATAAACGCATTGATCATAAACTAGGAATCATCATCATCACCACCACCATCATCATGATTATCAGCCTATCTGCACCCACTGCCGGGCAAAGGCCTCTTCCATTATTCGCTAATTTTCCCGGTCCTGTGGTAACTGCGACCATTTTATCCCCGCCAACTTCTTGATCTCATCTGCCCATCTAACTTTGTGCCGCCCCCGGCCACACTTGCCTTCTCTGGGGATTTACTCTGTTACCCTTAATGACCAACGGTTATCTTGCCTTCGCATTACGTGCCCTGCCCACGTCCGTTTCTTCTTCCTAATTTCTAATAATATGTTCTAACAAGCGTTTGTTCCCTGACCCGCTCAGCGCTCGCCTTGTCCCGTAATGTTACACCTATCATCTTCCGCTCCATTGCTGGTTGAGTCGTCCTCAGTTTAAGTTTAAACCTCTTAATACACTCTCATAAAGCATATATCACTATGCATTTTGATCGTTGGTAGATGCGTTGAGTTAGTAAGCGAAAAATTGTCGCATCGGCTCGTTCCTAGTTCGTGACTTAAATTGTGGAAGGTATGACGATTGATTGGGTGCACTTTTAGCTTTCGGGCTCCTCTCAAGTTTATTGGGAAGGGACGGCAAAGTTTTAGCGGTTACAAAAGATAAACGATATAGTAGGAAAAGGTGTGAGCGTGTGGGCGCACTTATTCCTTTTGCAAGGAATTTCATTCCTCGACCTTGCAGGCACTACGTAACAGCACAATAGCAGATGACACATACAGAAAGAAAGGTCGGTCCCACACTCCCATTCGTCCAGCGCTCATCCTTTCTGATTGTTCAGCAGTTTTGTCTCTTTCAGCTCCGATCTGTTTTTGGAGCTGCATGTTAACTAACTGCCCAACGCGCCCCTCTCCAGTTACTGGTACCGGTTTCATTTACTGGTGCTGCTGTCGACGAATTGAAGAGTATCCCTTCCAAAAATTCTCGTGCTTGGCTCATAATATTACCCTTCCAGTTTGCAAAGCATATTCTATGGTAAGATTTCACAATATTGTTTAGGAACAATGGCCGGGGGTCAGGCGGAGTGATGACATACTCATTGCGACGCCCACATCAGTGATTCCTACCACAAAATTAATTCCAGTGATTGGAGCAATAATGCAATGAGTGAGTGTTAACTAAAGCTTACTTCCTAAAAATGTTTGGCTTACACTCAGGAAAATAGGACAGCTGACGAATTATTCTAGGTGACCAAACAATCGAAGTCATTGGTAGCATTTGCATGGCTGCTGTATACATATAGGATATGTTATTATGGTACTACTGATAGAAACTGTACACCGCTGGTATTAAACGCTGGGATTTAAACACGGAAGTACGCAAGCTTGACGCCACGGTTTGATGTTTAAAGTGATTGGTGGTCCCATAGTGAGGATTGCGAGTTCAACAAAAGAGGAAAGGGTAGAAAATATATTCCACCGTCATACCGCTTAGCGGTGGCCTTATGCACCACTTAGGACAACATAAGGTCTGGGTGGGAAAATTGCTGGAAAATCATCACTGCTTTATCTGTTTTCCTAATACCTGGCCCAATTTTTCAGAAGTATGCTTTGAAATTGTACCCGTGTTATTGGAAAACAGCAACAATCTAAATTTATGTTTGTATTTCGTTCTATTGTCATTTTAAGCTACTGCTGCCGCGCGGCAGCAGTTGAATCGTCTGCAGAGTGGTGGACCGAGACGAAAGACAGGTACGATACCTTTCAGGGTATCACCAAATATTATAGAAATTGTAGGAGGGTGCTGGCACCGCCTCACCCCGACCTAACCAGGGAGGAAGCGTCCACGTTCAGACAGCTGCAGACGAATTCACTGATGACCCCGGTCGTCATGAAGCACATACAGCCAGAACTCTATACGGACGACACGTGTGTGTTGTGTAACAATGCTAGGGCCTCGACCGCCCACTTACTCTGGGACTGTGAAGTGCGACCTAACGAGGCGGCAACCAGGACAGACCTACCGCCGTGGATCCAAGAAGCAGTGCGCAGTTGTGACAAGGACACCCAACTATCAGCCGTCCAGCAGGTCCTGGCGGCCCTCGAAAAGCAGCACCGGAGCGAAAGCTGCGGGGCGACGCCCTCCCTTATGGGGCAGCGGCGTCCAACCCCGTAGGGAGTAGCGAAGGTGTGGTCCGAGTAGGGGTGACGTCGGGATCGACGAGTGGCTACGTCCGGGCGCAGTGTACACACTGTGTCTGTTGCAGGCACTCAACAAAGTCTTTCTTCCTTCCTTCCTTCCTACTACATCTTTTCCCCAAACTTCGCTAATTCCACTCATTGAACCGGTTCGCGAACCGGCTCAAACTTCCTAACCGGCTCGCGAACCGCTTCGGTACGCAATTTCGTTGAACCCTAATCAAAGTGTAACGAAACAAATTTACCCTAACCCGAACCGTAATCCAACCAATACTTGTTCGCTTTGACACACTGATATCTATAGAACTACAGAGTTTCTTCTTCGCGACAACGCTAGATTTTACGGCCCACTGCATCGTTATCTTCAGCACCCATTGTTCGCACAATATGCTGAGAGGTCGCTGAAGCTTGGCCTCTCGAGCGCTCACAAGAAGGAAGTGCTGCCATCAGTGCAGAAGCTGACAATTGTACTTGGCCCGTTCGCGACCGATAACAACACGGACGGCTTCGTTCAGCCACGTTCCCAAATAATGTGGTGATAGCATAAAACGCAACGATATCTCAACCCACTAACGAACGTCATGCATAGAATCACCTCACATTTAATACTCGATTGCTGACAAGAAGTTTTTTTTTAATGCTCTGAAGCCCCATAGGTAGCAATGAGGTCACTTTGGGCGTAACGTTTGTATTCGTATATAAGGACCAACACAGATGCACCCTTTCCAAACGGAAATCTCACTTCTCTGTTTGGACGTCGTAGCTCCGCAGCTCCGCACAGGTAGTTTGTTTTGAAGGCTGCTTAGATCTGCTTCAAACAAATTGTTTGAAGGCTGCTTAGATCTTGTTGAAAGATATATCCCCTGAACAAATCACCAGCTACTAGAAAAATACATTGCCCTTTTGGCCGTTTTGTATGCCTTAAGCCTCATCTAATGGTTTTCAAAAAAGCATAGATGCCCTTACACTGTTCCGCGAGAGTTCAGTTATACGAAAAGTGCTTTATTTTGTCTTTAAAATCAACAATTTTTTGTATGTATTTTTTTAGGCCACAAGGAATGAAGCTTTTTGTCTGGATTACATTCTTCGCTCTGGCGGCTGAGACATGTAAGTGAAAATTGCCAGTTACAAATTTCCAGCACTTTCATTTTGTGAAGTCACTTCTCACGAACTCATAACAAAAATTTGCGTTGCAAGTGTGTTCAAGTACATTATTTTAACTGGCATGAATATTTTATTCGGCTAGGCAAACTGAATAAATAAACGTTTATAGTATTCAGGATATTTTGAAGCAGTGACTGGGTTTTCTTATATTCAACCCTACTAAAACAACATAGAATTTTGGGTTTCTTAAGAAAGGAACATGCACAGGAGCCGCTAATAGAACTTGAAAATATCCTTTGATGGGAATAAAAACCGAACGAAATGATATTATGTCAACACTTGATGAAAAACAAACACTGCCAATCTTTGTGGCGCAATTTTGGAAGAATAACCCCCTTGGTTGCTGTGGGCTAATGCGTTGCGTTTATAGGTGTGAGCACGCTTACTTGGTCCTAGCCATTCCGGTCGCTTTTGTGCTGGATCCGGAAAACCAATGCCGCCTGTATAATCCTTGCCTAACGGGTGAGCAAAAAATGGCCTAACAGCCACTCTCCTGTTGCTCTCTCCTACTCTTTCCCGATCCGTAGCCTTCCTACGTGCTTCCATGTCCGCCAGGCCAGCGCGGCTTCTCGAAAACTGTGCAAAATAGTTGACAGTTTGTCTAGCGTTCCCCTGTCGGTGCTCCGACGTCTTCGAGGCAAGCTGACAGGCACGCGCTGTAGAAGTGGGTGCAGTGTTCGCGACTCGCGAGTGGTGACGTAAGGCGCGACGTCCGGTGGCGGGCGCCACATACCGGATGAGTGCCAGAACTAAGCGTCCCTACCGCTCCCAATGGAAACCGGGCGACGCGTTCGGCAATGTTTATAAAGGCGGCGTTGGAAAAACAAACCCACGTGTGTGAAAATGCCGGCACGCGTAAATACCCCAGATTGGTGTGAATTATTCTGCAGCTGCCTACTGCTGCACGGTTTATCCCCCAATTGTAGCTGCTATGTAATAACCAACAAAATTCCAATTTTTACATTTCTATTCCTCTTTTGCACGAACCACAAATATTTTTTGAGTGTGCTGACTTTCTCCCTTCTACCTTCAACTCGCACGACAGTGTCTCGGTGCATCGCTTGCCTCTACAAAGTAATTACCGATGGTAGTCCTTGGTTATGTGTTTTCAATTACCCCTCGCCATAGTTTATCAGTATGTAGACGAAATCAGCGCATTCGTCTGTTTGAAGCTCTTAGGAAGTTGGCAATTTTGGTGAAGACATGATCTCGCCCCCTTCCTTGCATGTGCAGCTGCTGTCTTTGTAAGTTATAAGTAATAGGGCCGCCAACAAAAGAAAGGAATGTAAAACATTTGACCCCCCCCCCTCATAGAAGGCAAAAATTGTAGTTACCTTCCTATGTATTTCGCTTATTGGGACTGTTGTTCAAGCACAATAGTGAACACATAAAAACTCTTTATCCATGACAAGGTAAATGAGCTTGTAACTTGCATATAATGTTTAGATGGTGTGGCAGCCGCATTTATTGGCGTGTGACGCGATTTTGTTTCAGAACCGTTGTTCAAAAGTTGTCCGTTTGCCTAAAGTTAAAAAGTGAGAAGGGCTGCGTTATTCGTTATTGAATTGGCGGGACAAGGAAAACCTACACTAAGTGGCACAACTACGCTCGCTGAGGCAACTGCCCGAAAGGACGCGTTCAGTGCACGTATTAAACTGTGACCAGATTCACTAATTGACTACTGCGTAATAACGGATATGCGCTAGAGAATCACTTAGGCCGGAGATGACTGTGCGGGGATATTTTGTAATTTACACATTTCTAAAAGTATTGGAGCAACGAATGGCTGCGGCGGGAGATGGGAACAAAAACCGTGTTTCCGTATGTTATTCAAGAATGAAAATGTTCTTACTGACAAAAACTCTGCGCTCATTTGTCTGTGTAAGAACAAGTAATTAGTTCAATTTTCGATACGCATATGTAAAACTTTTACAATATAAGGTAGTCAAATAATTTCAACAGTCCCCTAATGTACCAATGAGTCTGTGATAATGGTGAACCCTGTTTTTTTTTCATGCCCTGCGGTTCACCTAGATGCTGCCACTGTGTGAGTAACTTGAACCCTTTCTTTTTTCCTCATTTTGGTTGAGGGTAACTCTTTTATATTACAGTAGTGCATGAGTGGCGACAATTTCTGATGGCGTTCTGATTTGTTTCAGGGTGCCTTCGTCACACCCTCGGGCACGATTGGTGCAAAGAGGTGAGTACGTAATACAAGTTGCGACAGTACCAATGCTGATTTATCGTTTGCGTTTAATTTCCAGGCGATGGGGACTCCTCGCTTAGAAAGACAGGGGAGACCATAGAATCCATTGGGAAATTACTTCAAGGTCAAGCCTCACTCCTCACCCCTGAACAGCTCGAGACGGCATTAAAAGCTGTCATGGATCCGGATTCCGAAGAATATGCTATTTTTGTTCCAATCATTGCCGCAATAGCAGGCGGAGCTGCTAGTGGGGCTGCTGGTGCAGTGGTCGGCCACCTCCTCAACAAGGGCTGACTGAGTGCCTAGACACCTGAAAGACCGGACCAATGAAATAAAGGACTGCCACAGTATACTACTTCGCCATGTGTCCGCTTTGCTGCAGACGTCCTCAACGACCGCGCGCTGAAAAGAACGGACAAATCGCGGTGCACCCAAAACGTGGGAATTCGGTTTGCATCGATAATACGAAATTCACCTCGGCGTGTCCAAAGATAACTGCCACGCTTGTATTCGGTTCTGTATTTCAGTATCGTAGGCGACGTTCCAATATCGATTCACTCAACCTACTAGCGACTTATTCATGCCCCTCATACTGAAGCAGGTCCATAAGCTTAAAGGGACCGTGCAACAATTTTGATAAGTGCTTTCATTCTTTCCTCCGCGTCTGGAACCACTGCGAAAGCTATAGCCTTCGCCAGCATGGAGCGGCACTTCGTTATTGGCTCGTCGCATACGCCTTCGATTTATGCTTTCTTTTGTGGCTTGTTTTGAAGTTGTTATGTTTTGAAGCTGCAACTGAAGGAAAACCGGCCAACAGTCCCTGCATGGCCTTAGGGACGTAATTCGAACCATACAAGAACGTGAAGAGCGGGAAAGAGAGAAAATGTTTTTAGCGAGTTTACAAGTTGTCTGATGGGCATAGAGCAGTAATTTTTGGCTGAGGTACTTTGCGACCCCCTAATCGAAGTACTGGGTGTGCTGGGTGACTAGGTTCTGCAAGCATTAAGGACCTCAAAACAAGTTGAAAAAAGTGTTGCATGGTCCCTTTAAGTTATACTGCAGAGCACCAGCAACGTTGCCATAGCAATACAGTAAAATTTAGGCAATTCGAACTTCATTAACTCGAAATTATAAATAACTGGAACTTCACGATTTGCTTCGACAAAGCTTTATTGAAGTGAATGAATAAAAATTCGGGTAATTAAAACGAAACTAGGTTACACTGCGTATAATTCGAACTTCGCTGCACCGCAGCTGCCCCTTGTCACCCGGTACGGGGCCATTGAATTGCATCCCGCTACCTACACACGAGTCTGGGTCACCTACGGTACAGAGAGAAGAATCGAGAACGCAGTTAAAAAAGGATCAAACCAATATAAAGCACTCTTAGTGGAGGTTATAGAACAAGATTATTTGCATAATGCGTCGATGTTCACGTGAGTGCAGTGGTGCACGGTGCATTGACCACAGAGTACAAGATATCGGAGGTCGGAAGCGCAGAACCGTTCGCTCTCAGTGACTACCAGTAGGAGTTGAAAGAAGCATTAGTGCGGCCGTCCACTTGGTAGCGATGGCTGGATTGAATGTTCACGCACGTCTTTTCAGTTTTGAAGAAGGCCAAGAGGAGGCTTTCCGCTTTATTCGTTCATTAAGGCAAACTGTTCTCGCGGCCGCCGTCAAGGAAAAGAGCATTATATTGTTAACATGCCTCATTCGTTTCCGAGAGGATGGCAACTGTAGCTATATTCTTCGCTTTCATTATTTCAAAGTTAGGTGGCATCACTTGTGGTTCGAATTAGCGAGCTTTTACTGTAATTGGGTAGGTGTGTAGATGATCGACGATGAGCCTTAAATTTTGTAAACGTACTCTTTGGGGCTTCAGACTGTGCATACAGCTGGGTAATAATGGATCTTGTTCCCTAAAGGGGTAATTTGGCACATTAAGGAAAGTTTTTAAAGCCCACTTTCACTCCTCCTTTGCACGTTCTCAAAGGATAAATAAAACTATGTCAAAAAACATTTAAGCTCTTCAGGCGTGTAAGTAGATCCCCCAAGACATGTTTCACCGCTTGGTACATGCAATTTTTTGTGCTGAAAAGTGTTAGTCATAAAAGTGCCCAAAACGTATTTTAAGGATTTCTCGTTGCGACGCTGCTTAAAGGGCGAAAAGTATTTATTTTCTAGATGCTTCAAATTTCAGTAGTGCATCCCTATTATGAGGCAGGAGCTCAATATTCCTTAAAGAGTAAAATGCGAGAACATATTTTTTTCTCAAATTTTTCTTCTTATCGCATGCCTGTGGATAAATCAAACAGGTTTTTTTTTTATTTTATAAACGTCACCCATATAAATGTCTAAAAACGGTTTTACACGATTTTTATATACCATCCTTTTTATAGAGAGAATCAGGACTTTGGGAAAATTGCACTGTATTACACATTTCTCATTAATTGTTCAGCCCATTGATGCTATAAGTCTTGGCTTACAAAGGCTGCTTAAACAGAACTCCAAAAAACGATTTCACGATGTAGTCCCAGCAAGCATTTCAACCGGGGAGTGGGATTTTTCAAACTGAGCCTCACAGGAAGTGGAATTAAGTAGAATTTTCGCGCGTTCGAATACAACGGGCCATCTCCTGGGAATTTCCGTAACCGCACGACTGACGTAGGAGGCTATGTTATCGATACCTACAAAATTGATGTCTACCAATCTGGCTGGCACAATTACAGCTCCCGCTGAACTGGAGTTCGTTACCGAGCCATCGGTGTAGACATGAATGCGGTCGCTGTATGCTTCATGTAAAAAGTTCATAGAGAGCTGTTGGAGACCTTGCGGTGGAACATCCTATTTCTTGGTTATTTCCGGGATGGTTAGATGCACTTCTGGCTTCAAGAGGCACCAAAGAGGTGATGATGGTCGTGCCGCAGGTTTGTATCCTGAGGAAAGGCTCTCGCAGTGAGCGGTGACTATCTTAAGGCGCAACGCGGTATTCGAAGACACGTCCGGAGACCTCGGGCTTGTATCGCCTGAATTGCACGCAGGTTGGTTTTGCTTGTATTGGACAGAAGGGGCAGGCTGTAACGTAGGACACTGAGAAATAGAGCATTGTAAACATGTAGCATTGAGCGAATAGAAACGCCCCACGTCTTTCCAGCCAGAAATTTGAAAAGTTGGATAATTCCAGAAAGCCTATTTTTCAGAGATGACATTTGTGCTGTCCAAGATGAGACCCGATTGATCATGATTCCAAGAAACCGGCGACTCTTCAAGCTGTTCAATTGAACAACGTCAACTGCATCCGAACTCAAAGCTATTCGCGAGGCTGTTCTGTACCTAAATCAAGAATTACCCCAAAAATGTGATCTTCTTCGCGAATCCTGGCCAGATCTCCAGTGTCTGCATTCCGCTCTTCGCTGCAGTGTGCAGACTCGCCCCGTGTTACTGTTTCGTCCCGTAGTGATCGTCCCGTGTCACTGCCTTTTCTTGTGTCCCCGTCTAGTGCGCTTTTACCATGTCGAACTCCCTAGCCACTACGGCATTTCTGGGAAGGAATGTGCAGACAATGCGGCTCATCATGTCTATGGAAGTGCACGATTGGCCGACATCCCGTTATCGCACCTTAATGGGGCAAGGTCACTGCACTCCATCGCCCGGGAAATCACGCTGACTGTTTGGAATACGCAGGAGTTTTCAAACTCCCGCCTGTACTTGCTCGACCCCGACCTGCAGCGCCACTTACCCACTAACATGCCACCCTCGGGTGCCACACTACTGTGACGAATATGGATTGGAGTTGCTTTCACCAAAGCTTACTCATTCACTATCGGCATAACTGACAGCCCTGCGTGTGACATGTGCGGCACGGACGAGACAATAAAACACCTCTTATGTCACTGTGTCCGGTTTGCAACGCAGACACTGCCCCTGTCAACCGCTCTCCGGAAACTCGACAACCAGCCATTAACTGCGCAAACTGTTTTGTGTCACAGGTATTGCCCATCAAAGTCCGAAAAGGCCACAAAAGCATTACTTCGTTTCTGAAAGGACACAGGCCTGTCTGAACGATTGTAGAGACACTGTGTATCATTGTTTATTTGTCATTTGGTTAGTTTACCGTTTCATTTTATTATCGCCTATTGTTTTGTTTTTGTAGTTATGTTTTATTTTTATTTTCTTGCTCCTCAAGCTCTATTCCCTTTCTTTTCAATGCCCTTTCTTTCTCTTTAAATCCATCCTTCCCACTTCCCATGCGTAGGGTAGCCAACCGGACTGTAACGTGGTTAACCTCCCTGCCTTTCATGTACTGTATTATCCTTTCTTCCTTCCTAAACCTACGAAAGAAAAGTCTCGACTGACTGACTGACTGACTGACTGACTGACTGACTGACTGACTGACTGACTGACTGACTCCTCAACGCCGAGCCAAAACTGCTGGTCCTAGATGCTTGAAACACCGGGAGTACATCCATGGGGCATAGAGGCTCACTAAGTCTGAATTTGCGGAAATTATTTTCTTAAAAGAGGAAAAAAGGGAAATTGGGATTTCGTACATGTGTGATTATCTCGCTCACCTGTTAAGATACCGAAGTACTTTTTTTCTGATTTATACCGCCCGTAAGAATATCTAAAAGATGGTTTTCACGTTTTGTCCCAACCAACCCTTAGGCAGTAGAGACATGTGCGTCCGAGCAACCGGTTTCCGACGCGGCGCGGCAGAATATCTAGCAGATTGGACGCGCGCGGTAGCGGCACGTGCGGTGGGTCATCCGGCAGTCATCCCAGCTGGTAGGGCGGAAAGGCATCCTTTTCCGCTCATGTCATCGACACTTAATTGAGTGAACCTGCATATCGGAGTAAATTGGTTTATTTTAAAGATTGCCCCTAAGTAGTTTGACTGATAGCTCGAATTAGTTTTTGCCGGCACGTTTTACTCACTGGAATGCACAAAACCAGTTTTAAGGATTTTGTCCTCGTATGAAGCTAAAGGGTCGAAAAGGAGATTTTTTTTGTTTAACTTACCCCTATGACGGGCAGAAAAGGCTGACCATTCGATGTGAACGCCAAGCCAAACGGCTGGTTTAGGAACTTCAAAATTGAGAACAGATCTCTTTTATTGTAGGAGCCCAGTATATCTGTTTTTTTTTAATACACCCCTGAAAGAGTTGGAAACGCTAAAACGCTTCTCACAAATTCTCCCTTTTACGGCCGGCGCGTTCAGATATCGAACAAGTTTTTGTTGACCTGTAACATCACGTTGACCTATATCAACAAGACCTATATCAACATAACTGTTGGCTTACAATTGCAGCCCATAAAGAACTCCAAAAAACGATTTCAGGAAATTGTCCTAGCAAGCATATCAACTGGCGAATGGGATGTTCCAAACTGAGTCCCACAGGAAGTGGAATGAATGAATGAATGAATTCGTAGGAAAGGAGCCGTGGACTTGGTGATTCTGTGGCTCTCCTACATTTATTGTTGGCGTGCAAGCCCCTGCCTGAACAGGAGAGCGGCGATGGCATACGACCACCCCTGGAGCGCAGCCGTGTTCGATCTCTGTGTCGCGTGGAACTGCTGACCTGGCCAGGTACCGCTGATGATTATTGTGGGATGCAGTGGTGATGCTGATAGCCCCGCTGATAATGGATGAAGCTGGCGCCACTACAAATCAAATCTTTATGGACAACAACAGGTGCAATTGTTAGGGCACCCGCCCGGTGGAGGGGATCCCTACTCCGGGATCCCCTGGCTTCGGCTAGCTGCGCGGGCCCTATGCACCAGGTCAAGCTGGAACGTAGGGTCCTTGCTGGTCAACCGCCCGATCCACTGTTGTATGAAGGGGTCGGGGATTGGTTGCAGGTCCGGTGTTTTTTGCCACTGACACACCTGATGGTGTAGTGTACCGGACGATGGGCAGTGGTTCCACGTGGCTTGATAGTCTGTCGGATAAATGACATGAAGAAGGGTAAAGTGTGGATACGGCTTAGTTTGAAGTCGTCTGAACGTTGTTGCTTCATCCCTTCTGAGTTGGTGGTGTGGAATTGGGAAAATTTGCCGTTTGTGTCGGTAGCCCGCCAAGATATCTGTGTAGCGCAAGAGAGGCTGCGAGTTAGGTGGAAGAGGTGGTGACGACACCATGAGAGAAACGGACGTTAAGTAGAATTTTCGCGCGTTCGAATACAACGCGCCATCTCTTACGACTTTCGTAACCGCACGCCTCACGTAAGAGGATATGTTATCTATACCTACAAAATGAAGGTCCCGACTGACTGACTGACTGACTGACTGACTGACTGACTGACTGACTGACTGACTGACTGACTGACTGACTGACTGACGGACGGACGGACTGACTGACTGACTGACTGACTGACTGACTGACTGACTGACTGACTGACTGACTGACTGACTGACTGACTGACTGACTGACTGACTGACTTCTCAACGCCCAGACAATATTGCCGCTCCTAGAGACTTGCAACTTCGGGAGTACATCCATGGCGTATAGACGCTGACTAAGTCGGGGTTTGAAGAAATTATTTTCTGAACAGAGGAAAAAATGGAAAATTTGGTTTTCGTACATCTGTGATTATCTCGCCCACCCGTTCAGACACCGAAGTACAATTTTACTGATTGGTGTCACACGTAACAATATCTAAAATTAGTTTTCTCGTTTTGTTCCAGCCAACCCTGAAGCGGTTGAGACATGTGCGTCTGAGCATCCGGTTTCCGACGTGGCGTGGCAGAATATCAAGCAGATTCGATGCGCGCGGGAGCGGTCCATGCGGTGGGTCATCCGGCAGTCGTACCAGTTTGCCGGGCGGAAGCCCACCCTTTTCGCTCATGCGTTCGACATCTGCAAATCGGAGTACATTGGTTGATTTTAAAGATGGCCACAAAGTTGATTGACTGATACCTTGAATTGGTTTTTGCTGGCATATGTTACTCAGTGAAATGCACAAAACTAGTTTTAAGGATTTTTTACTCAGATGGAGCTTAATGGTCATGAAGGGTATTTGTTTATTTAAATTATACCCATGACGGGCCGAAAAGGCCGACCATTCTATGTGAACCCCAAGCCAAACGGCTGATTGTACAAACTTCGAATTTGAGGAGCACACTTCCTTTATGTTGTAGGGGCCCAGTATAGCTGAGCTTTTCTTACAAATTACAACCCTGAAAGAGTTAGAGACACTAAAAATTACACTATCTTCCCGCGAGGAACCCTGATGAGGATGCGAAGCATCGTGGCGGTTCCGTGTGGTTCCATTGTGTCGCCGTTATGTTGAGTGATCTGGTTTTTACTAGCGCCAGAGGGAATTCCGCGTCCGGGTCAACACCGGTGGCAAAGGCACGCAAGTGCTGTTGTGTTACGGTGAGTAGGCGGTGGTTCTCGAGGCGCCGAAACTCGTCCATCATATTCCTGTCGATGTTGTCTCTGTGGTAGAATCGGTAGTCTCCGTCAGCTTTGGTGAGGTAAAGGTTGACATTGGTGCACCGGTTGAGAGCAATGTACACGCCCTCCTCTTCGCAGCTTTGTCTTCTCGTTCTTCTTCTTCTTCGGTGGTTCCCCTACGGGAAGATGACGCCGGTGGTTGAACGCGAATCTATCTCGTGATGGATTCTTTGGTTGGCCAATCCCTAGGGGCATCCTGCCACAATCAGCATCAGAGGCGCTGCGAACGGGGCTGGTTGAGCTGCAAGGCATGTGCCACTTCCCGCCACAGCTTTCCCACGGGAAATTCAACATCCCCCTCTCTAGTTTTTAGTTCGTCGTTTCCGTTGACGTTCAGCTTCGCGTGCCTTCGTTGTATCAGTAGCTTCTTGACGAAGTTTGAATGAGTCATGGACATAAGGCGCGTTCGTAGCACTTGCTCCTGTCCCAGATTTGTAGCGTAGTGGGAAGAGCACCCCGTACCTCCCGTTGCGGCCAGAGAGTCGTGGGATCGAAACCGGGCGCCGCGAACTATTTCTTTTTTTTTATAGTGTAGTATCGCGGAGCTGTAGGTGTAAGGAGGAGAGTTGCGCATGCGCAGTGAGCGTGTGGACGGCGCCGCCATCAACGATGGAGGACCAGGCGAGCCTAAGAAATGCTCCGCATTTAAAACCCTCTTCACAATTTTAGGCTTTTACGGCAGGCGCGTAGAGACATCGAACAAGTTTTTGTTCATATAGGTAACCAATATAAATGTATACGAGCTGTTCTACAAGAGTTTTCTACAAGACCCATGTAATAAGGAGAGTTACAATTTTCGGCAAAGCACTAGTTTTTACTCATTATTCAATCCCTGTTCAGTTCCTTGAAATATACAATTCGTTTTTATTCATACAGTCTGCCCATAAACTTGTTTAAAAACCCATTTGAGGATTTTTTCCCTCCAAGTGCACAAAGAGGGCAGCGGGAATTTCTAAATTACGCCCCTCTCAAAGTGAAATTCAGTCAGAAATATCCGCGTATCATAGCGCTCTCAACCGGCGAGGATTTCTGCAACCACTCGCCTCAAGTAGGAGACCATGTCTTTTATTATAAAACCGTGACAGATGCGTATCCTTCACACCTACCAAATAATACTTCCCATGAGTAAGTAGCCCTTTCAGCACACGATTTGTTTCGGCATAGTTCGAATAAAGCACAAGTTCGAGCCATTTGTAATAGCCACACGCCTCCGGTGGCCGCCCCTGTATTGAGAGCAGACAGCAGTTCCTAATTATGTGCAACTCTCCTATGAACTATCAAACTGTGACAAGTAAGTGGTAACTGAACAAATGTTATGCCACTCGTGCAGTTACTCCAGTGGCCCACCGGGACAGCGCTGGGTGGTACCGCTAGTATGCTATAAAATATAGTGCGGTTTTATTTTTTTAAATGTTATTACAATTATTGTCCCTGTTGGCACAAAAACTTTGTGGCACAACAGTAGAAGGCCCTAAAAACTTCTGCCTATTGCGGTGGTGGCTGTACCGGTAGTGCAGCCTTAGAAATTTAAATGAAGCAACTTTCATGTCCTATGTAATTAGGCAAGAAACGTTTTTTTTTTCTTGAACAACACATGCGAGTAATCCTATGTGTCGAAACAATTACGTGCTACTTACAAACGATAAGTCCAGGTTGCTCATCCAAATTATCCGCAATATAGCTTAGGGTTACAATCGGTTTTGTCTCGCGGTACAGAGACAGAAAACAGCGTTTTGGGGATCCACGCATAGCACTGAAACTTCTTCATTTTTCCGAGTGGGAAAAAATGTATTATGTTTCAAATTGTCTTATGACTGCCCCCTTTGAAAGAGGGGACGCAAACATTGCCTGATAGAGCAGCGTGTGTTTTCTAAGCTGCAACCCAAGCGAAACGTTTTGCACACTGTTCTTGCATAGTAACTTCCACGTTCAACACTATTCAGTTATGGGCTACACTTTTCGAACAACAAACCAAATGCTACCAACAGTTCAGAGGTTATGAAATAAGTGAGTATAAAAAGCGACAGGTGAGCATTGTTTTGTTTAAGAAATAAAACGGACTATTTTAATATTACTACGAAACTGTATATGCCTCGGTTTCATACCGTCTCTGCGGTCAGATAGGCCTAGAAAGAAAATGTTCGCACCCAAAAGCTAGTGTATTGTGCTTTCTTTTCGAAGGGCTCCTGGAGTGACGCTTTGGCCGCTGCTTTTCGCCACCATCTTAAAGGGCTTTCGGAGCGACATTTTGACTCGTGTCTTTAACTTTTACAAACGCGCGGAACACCGGTTGCCTCTTTATACTTTCACGTGGAAGTTTTGTGTGGAGGAGAGACATGCACGTGCAGCAAAGCTTGATTGATTGTGGAATCCAACGCGCCGACGCAACGCAGGAGATGAGGCGCGCCGTAGTGGAGGGCTCCGGATTAATTTTGGCCCCCTGTGAATCTTTAACGTGCGCCGAAATCTCGTACACACTGTCGTTTTTGCTTTTCGACTCCATCAGAAAACTGGCCGCCAAGGCCAGAAGTCGAACCCGCCACCTCATGCTCAGCAGCATCTCAACAGCACCCGCATCCATTCTATCCACCCCACGGATTATCCCTCCCTTTGCAATTTCGGTCCCACGCCGGACACCCTGTGACACCAAGTATGGGAGTGCCAACAAACTTCAAACCAACCCCCAATACCCTTCCTATCTTTTGACAGTGGATAGCTCATCTGGCCAATCCGGACCTTGAACTCCAGCAACACTTGGTAAAGAAGGCATATGCGGCAAGGCGCAGCCTGGGTATCCCAGAACATGGATGCCCACCATCGGGTGAGTGCCCTGCCACCAGCACTTAAGCTCATCAATAAATGCTTATTCTCTCTCTATCGCTCTTGCACGGTGCCAGTGCGGAAACAAATGTTGTTGCTGTTCTTTTTAACAGCAGAGCTGTTTAAGCTCTTGGGGTCGCCGTCCATACGAAGAAATAAATTACACCCATCTCCCAGAAGAGAACCATGAGTAGGATGCGGAGCGTCATGGGGGTTCTGTTTGCGTTTCCGTGATGTTGGTTAGCCAAATTTGGTAGAAATGTAGTGATTCCCGTAATGCTCATATATCTTACTCATGGTTCCCTTCGGGGAGTTGGGTGTAATTTTCCTTATTGCATGCGTATATACGCGAGTGAGACGAGATTGAAGTGGTATCTAAAGGTCTGTTAGTGTTTGCGCTGATGCTCTCACTTAATTGCGTCAGCACACTCACTGACGGGGCTGTTGCTTCCATCCCACTTCATCTGAAGAATCACGAAGTCAAGCGCAAGCACAACCGGAGTCAAGCGAAGCATGCGGCCAATCCCTAGGCCAATCCCTAGGGGCATTTTGCCAAAATCATCATCAGAAATGCTGCAGACGGGGCGACAGCAACGTACACGCCCTCCTCTTCACAGCTTTGTCTTCTTCTCCTTCTTCGTCTTCAGCGGTTCCCCTATGGGAAGATGACGACGATGGCGCATCCGCAGGTGGTGTGCGGACGCCGGGCCACCGCCGAGGCCACGGGACATACCCCCGGGCATAAAATTGTCTTTTTCTCCGTCTTCGTCTTCAGCGGTTCCCCTATTTGAAGATGACGACGGTGGCGCATGCGCAGGTGGTGTGCGGACGCCGGACCACCGCCGACGCCGTGGGACATACCCCCGAGCATAAGACGCTCCGCATCTAAAAATACCAAGAAAATTTCGAGCACACGTAGCCACGTAGGGGATTGGTTTGGAATCAGGCTTAGGGACCAGTAATCTGCCCGCTAAACAAAACTGTAAACTAGCAACTTAAGCACATGAATGAAGAACCGCATACAGTCACAATCCAGGCTTGCACGTAGGCTTGCGCCACGTGGGGAGCTTGCAAAAAGCAAAGATGGAGCGCCCGTGCAGTCAGGGATTCAGCTAACAGCGTCGCCGACAAAACGACTGTCGTCTGCTCCAGTCGTCAGTCGTTCGGCGTTGTTAGGGGCAACCACATGCACGCACAAAACTCGGAGCCGCCGCTGCTGCGGCGGCAGTATTCTTGCGGCAGACGATGAAGTATACGAAGACTCCAGTAGGCCCTGTGCAAATAAAGCCCTTAAATACTTTCATTTCCATTGGATTTGGTCTTCTGCTGACTAGATCCATATATATCAACACAGGGTAAATGGTTCTCAGTGACTTATGGTGTTCGCCGATTTTAGCTTGATGGGGCAAACACGGCTATGCTGCGACATCAGGCTTGCACAGTTGTGCAAGCTGGTTTTATTTGTTTAATGATTACAGCCAGGTTTTCGGATGTAAAGCACGTAAGCAGATTTAAGTACCCTCAGGAATGCTTAAGCTCGTAACATGAGTGAACTGTTGACTAAATATTTATTTAATCATTGCTAAAAATGCCTGCAAAGCTTTCGTGATGGCCTAGACACGCGCGCGGAGCACCATTGAGATATGCAACCTATATTATGACCACGTGGCTTACATAGTGTACCGACTGGAAAGTAACCTTGATGATTTCCCCCTCAACGAAGTTATAACTTTCGAACACGGATGCAACATTTCTATTGCCACATAGAAGCATTAATGGTGTAGGGTTATCAAGATATTTAACGTGCACATATGAATGTCCATGTGTGCATCTGCGTTCTTAACGAGAAGCTGGATTACATAGCATCTCTTTTCAGTGCACGCGTCTATGTACCCAAAGAGAAGGCAACGATCTCGCTACTTCTTTCTCGCGGAAAGCTTAATCAGAAGCATTCTGAATGCGCGTGCCCAACTTGAGAAGGAAGATCGCCCTCCCCCAAGTTAAGCCACTCCTTTATTAGGAGTAACAGCAGTGTTTCTCGACTAGGAGATATATCATTGTCCCGCTGCTTACTGTGCTACTCATGTTAGCGAGCGCCGGAGTAAAAAATTACTGTTTATCATTTCTCGCTTACCGAACTGAGGACCCCTATGTGTGGATGAAGACCGCGATCACAGGCCACCCTTCTTTCTTCTTTAGTGTGGGTCACATTCATTCACGTGCTGCCTAGCATCAAGCACCCCTCTCGGCTACCTCAACCGCGTCCCTTCTCAACCACGCCCAGCCGACATTTTCAATAACAAGACTCTTTCCAACGCTGCTCACCTTGGGAACCCCCCCCCCCCATTGTCTGCAATGTTCAGCGACCTCTATCGCGGACCTAAACCACATAATCTGGCACTGGGCTGCATTTTCAGACCATAGATATCTTATCGAAAGTGCACTGCCCAATGGTTCTTCACCACATAATCTCCCAACACATGCGCTCCAATTCCTCGCCGTGCTAGGTACTTTTTTCCTTGAGAGCGGCCTGGCTCGAGTAGTGTAAGCCAGGGCCTACAACCACCTCGGCACCTCAAACTGGACAGTTAGATCCTCAATTGGAAGCTCCTACACAACCCTTGAATACTCAAGAATTCTTATTCCTCCCTCCCTGCTATTCTCATTTCCCCCCTCTACCCAACTGAATTTTCCTTCCCAATAAAAGAATTTACTACTACAACTATAGTGCTAGAAAGATGTTACACGAAAGGAGTTGTTTCTGAAAATCTCAGCATGGCTTTCATCGTGACCTAGGCATGTACGCGTTATTCCAGTAACAAATATCTCACCAATATTATAGCCATGTCTGATATGTACTGTAGGCACTGCAGAGTTAGATCCTGGCTTCACGCGCCACAAAGGTAATAAGTGAGCCCGTGGCTCCACGAAGGACTAGGGCGAACCAGAGTGGGGCTCCCCACAAGAAAGTAAGTCGAAGATAAGGGCCATCGGAGTAGTACAAAGCGCCACTGTTTTGCGACCTGAGATACCACAACTGCGTGCCTACACCTCGCATAAACGTTTATGAAACCGCAGCGTTTTTTATCGCTGTTGCCGTAAAATTTACGCGCCAGGTTATCGTAATATCCTCGAACAAGGCCATTGTTCGCACAATATGCTGAGGTGTCTGCACAAGCTTTCAAAATCTAAGCTTGGCCCTTTGTGGGCTGTTGGCCTCTTGTGAGGTCACAAGGAATCAATGCGGCCACTAGTGAGATTGCTAGCTGTACTCCAATAATCATAGCCTGGGGCGTCAGCACGTGATAACAGCTAAGATGAGGTTATCCAGCCGGTGTCGCTAAACATTTGGGGGTAGCTCACAATGGCTTACGATGCCACTACCGAATGGGCACTGCCCTGAAAGCATCTTGAGTGTAGCAGTTGTTCTTTATTCCGCTGAAGCCGATCAAGCCGATCGGCCGGAATGAGGCAATCTTTGGCATGTAATTTTCACGTATATAAAGGGCGAGAATAACACCTTTTGACAGGACAAGGCATCGTTCTCTGTTCCATCTTACGGGCTAATCACAGGCAAATCACTTCAAAAAATTGTACGAAAGGTGCTGATGTGGTCTGAGAGTATTTTAATAATCAAGGAGATTTTTAAAAGTTCCCGGAGAATTCAGTCCCCAGAAATCGTATATTCTCCTACTTTTGTATTGGCAATCTTCCGAACTGTTCCAAACGCAGACTGGATATATCGGACAGGGCGGTAATTATGCATTGCGAGGAGACACCAGCAACTGGTGTTTCTGATCTGTGAACACAGAGGGACCATGAAATAGATTTTTTATTGAAAGCTAGAAATGAAGCCACGGCGACTAGTGATTGGAACATTGCCTGCATAAAGAGGAAGTCACGAATAAATTCATCATACAAGCAACGCACTAGAAAACAAACACAGCCGTAAAGAAACAAAGACAAGTTGTCGAACGTTTAAGCACGGAAAAAGTTCAAGCAAAGATTTTCCTGGGGCCAATAGCGAATGACCTAACAAGAACTAAATACGCTTGAACAGAGGTACTTAATGTTTTGTTGCTGACTTGTATGAAGTGAGTGGACAAGCATAAGAGAAAAGCCTCTTCGCTTAGCGCCACCAGTTGACACTGCAAGACGCATCATACTTGAGAGCACACGCCATATCAAAAGAAACAAGGTTCGTTGCTGTTTCCCACAAAGACAGTCCGCTCGGAAATTACGTCACAATACAAATTTATCGGAACCCGAAATAGGGGGAGGAGGGAGGGGTGCCTCTAATGATGAAGAGAACCCAGCCTGGCAGCCGGCTTGGCTTGCTAATCCACATGAACATCACACAGGCGAAAATGAGCGCAGAAAGTGAACACAAAAAAAACTCATCAAAACAATAACTGACGCAAATAAGCACACAGTAAATCAAAGACGCAGGAACACCCACAGAGCACAGCAAAGTAGGAAAACTGAGGCAAACGTTTACAGTGTTTTGTTGAGGCCGGAGTCATGAAGAAATGACACCAAGGTTCATGTATTCCGTGATGCCGCGGGAAGTGAGCGCCATGGACCAATGGCGTCGCAAAGTTTCGTAGGGGCATCAGTACGCAGTCCCAAAATTGTCTTCAACGTTAGTCGTGGTGTGTCATAACAGGACACACACACAGTGCATGTTGTATGTCCTCACTAACACTGCAAGCGTGACAATGAGGGAAGGCTACTCGGCGCGTATTGTGTAAGTGGTGGCTGGTAAAAGCGACGTTGAGGCGAATGCGGTGAACAATTGCTTTCTCGCCCTTTCCCAGGCCCCACGGCATTAGAACGTGAAGGCGGGATAAATTCTGTGCAATGGATGATACTTTTTTTATCCGTCCGTCCACAATCATAATTTTAACTGCCGTGCCACGCAAGATTCGCGGCGTTCCGTCGAGAGAAAGAAATCGGGATAAGACGATAAATTGCCTGTGGGCCGTGCAAGCTGTTTCGTCGGGCACCACATTTCCACTCACCCCACAATGTCCAGGTAGCCACTATAGCGCTACGTTGGGAAGCAAGCTGACAGTCGGAGTATGCAGAGTGTGTATTTCGTGGGCCAGGAGATGCATCGCAGCATTTCGCGGGCACGCTTTTCAGTTCGCGAAGGAGCTTCGACGGTCGACGGTCACCCATTTCTTCTGCACACAACAGCCGCTGGAAATGCTGCAGTTCTGAAGGGCTCGTGCGGCTCAAAATAGCTGCCACACGCGCCGTAAGCGTTCCCCGCTTGCGGCTTGGCGTGAATGTCCAGAACCTCAACCGCGACATCAATAGGCAATGACTGCTGTCATTGGTTGAAGCGGGTCACTTGTGACGTGACATGGCTCACCCGGAAACTTGCCTGCGGCTGGAGTAACCCCACGTCAGGGTGCTTCGCGCTGAAGGGTGGCAAAGGGCAAGCGCGTGCGAAGATGCCGCGGAGGGCACAGGATTACTTCTGGACTCGAGGGGAGGGTTCATTCTGGCGCCTAGCATCCCCTGCAATGTCTGGGTCAGCAGTGTCGCTATAGCCAAGGAGCGAAGAGGCGGGACACGTCCGAACGCTTCAGCCCCGCGAACCCAAACTCAGGTCTCCGTTTATTAGTGGCTCGTGTTTCGCACCACACTCGCGGCGGGGGGCCAGCTCTTACACGTGGTGGCGCAGCGTTAGTACCATCGCTATTAGGGATTGCCCGTGGGCCGCCACAGAATGTTCTTTCTGCAAACTATTGGGCTGCTCTTGTCTGCATATCTAGTCCCATGAAGCTTATCTTGAAGTACTGCGACGACCAACATGCATTGTTTTAACGAAAATCACATTGCAAGAAGTTTTTTCTACCCCACCAGCAATTATAAAAATGTGATTTTATGAATGCCACCTTCAGACGTAATTATGATGCAACCGCACTGTGTGGGCAGTACAACGGATGAGACCCTGACGGATTTCTATCCTCAAAATCACACTCCGTTGTTCTTTTATTCGGAAACCATTCTGCCGAAATTGACCATGCCATCCCTGAACAAAACGCTCATGTAACACAGGTTACATTGACGCGAAACTGACTCCTGCATGCATACGGCTATACGACTAATCATATTGTAAGAACGCTGATATAACGTTTTGTGTGGTAAAATTTGAGAGAACTGAGAAAAACCCGTTGATATCCAATTTCCCCGAATAAGCACGTAGGCCTTTCCCTTTGTTAAACCTTTCGCGTCGGTGGACCTTTCATCTCAGTGGATATTCCGGCTTGATTGGATGGTGTTACTCGGTGGATCTTAGGTATGGATAGATATTCTGTCTCGATTGGATCTTGTCTCGGTTCATCTTTCGTGTCGCTGATCGCGTGACCGAATGAATTTTACCTTCCGTTTCGTTGGATCTTCAGGCCCCAAGTGCTTGAAACATACAGTGATTATGGTGGTTTTGAACATTTTATGGGGGCGAAACGGGGCGAGGGTAGTAAGGTTTTCTAGTCCAGCCGGTCTTCTGAAGCGATGGCTTCCAATACCGGATGACCAGGGCCTGCCGACAGGCTGCTTATGGGCTTGTCAGATCAGTCTCCAACTGCTCCGGGTAGGTGGGCGAAAGGGCGTTAGGTGTGTATGGGCAGAGGAATACCAGATGGGTGTTCAAACAACAGATGGAGGCCGGAGTTCTCTAACAGAGCCAGAGGTGTTCAGGCAACACATGCAGGCCGAAGTTCACTAAGAGCCCCAACGGAACAACAGTTCCGTATGCATAGTTGCAGCATACTTGCCAGGGGCACATTTAACCATACGTTTATGCATGGAATTACACATCTTCTTTGTAGAATCCTTTCTAGCCCTACGAAGGCCAATCTCCAAAACCGGTTTGCATGGCTGAAGCAAGTTAAATAGTGTCATTTCGGTTGTGCCTTTCTACTCTTAGGGGGGGCTCTTATTTATGTTTATGCATTTTTATACCTGGACCGAAGTATGTATGATTTTTGTTTATTCTCTGTTTTCTCTACGTTAATCCAAATAAACAATTTTGTTCAGTTTGTAGCGAAAACAATGCTTATGCTTTGCTGAAGTTTTGACGCCCTTGCAGAGTAAAGGAAATTTTGTACTACTCTTTATGGAATTTATAAAATCATTTCCCATATGACGGATGTCCATTTCAATTCAACCTGGTGGATTAATTTCTTTCTGCGTTATCCAACATTGCTCAAGTGTTGGGAATTTTCCAAGAGTAGGTCAGCCCAGACTTTACAACAATCTCCTCCAGCGAGCGGGTGACAAACAAGCAGTAATGGCTCTAAAATTACCCTTTAATTGAAAACAAAAAAAATCCTGCGGTGGCTGCAAAGATGAAGCACTAGTTTTGGTTACAGTACAATGTTTTACATGGTGATGATATTCCGCCGCCATACTACCTTCGTGGTTATTTTAAGAAGGTTGTTGTAAAATTCTACAATATCAATTTGTATACAACCAGAGGCAGTCGGCCATGTATATTTCGGCCTGAAATAGGTAATTTGGGGTCGCTTACCTCACGTTTTTTTTTTCTTAATTGGCTTGGTCATCGCTGTTCTGTGCGCCGTAGTGTTGTTTTTATCGGACATGTGTTAACTCCGACCAGTACTGACCTACCAGATTGTTGTCTCAGGTCTGTGATGCATTAATCGTTCATTGTGTTTGAAGTGAGATTAGAGTCTGCCACTCACGACGTATGCACGACCTTTCTTGTATGATACCGTGAACTCATTACGTTTGCATTCGATGGTGTATAAAACTCTGCCCAGAAACTCCAGTTGTCATGCTCCTTCGCCAGCGGAACGAAAAGGTATGGCGATTTCTCATTTTGATCTGCTTGGTGGCGTACGCGTACTCCGTGAATGATTTTGTTCGATTTACGAAGTAACAGAGTACCTTTGGACTACTTGCCCGCTGGGTAAATCTTTTTTGACGACGCATCGCTTGATGTATTTTCGCTAGTTGCTGAAACATCTTAATCCTATGACTCTTAGAAAGGAGGTTTTAAGGTTATTCGAGAGAAAAAATCCCCTCAAAAGTAAGTAGATCCTGGTTCGCCTAGAACTACTTTAGACGTTATTTTAACCTTAATAGTGAATAGCGAGTGCTGAAGAGTTAAATTAAATTGTGCTGTCCGGAGATTTATTTGGCTAAATTACTTTAAATTGACACTGACCGGATCGAAGTATCCTGCATCCACATGTTCGCGATGAACTCTTCATCGCAGTAAGCATGGCATGTTTGCAAGTATTATCGCTGAGCGCACATGCCTATCATGACGCGGCTACAGGCAGACTGTCCCCGTTTATCGACATGGTGGGGAATCAATGCATGTTTTCTGGAGTAATTTAAGTGGGTTTGGGCTAACTGATGTGAAGTAATTTCAGTTTTCGTACCCACAATTTCACGGACAGAAAAGAGCGCAACCGAAGTCTGCAAAGCACACACAAAAAAATAAATTGGGAGGTATCCTACCGAGGGTTCCTGGGGCGAAAAATTTACCCAAGGCCGCAAAAATTCCCGACAATGGGAATCGCTTGCTCGTTTAATGAAGAGACTTTGTATATGACTAGTGCGTGATGTTTTCTATGAGTATAAGCTTGTGTTGAGGTATACAAGGTCCAAGAGTCTGGGAATGCACAAGCAAGTAGGAAAAAAATGGCTGGAGCTTTTATCTCAGCTAACCCTGGATATGCAAAGCGAAAGCTAGGCTTAGCCCTGTTAAGTCTTGGTTTCACTCGGTTAACCTTCCATTTAGCTGTAATTATACTATTCTTCCAAAGCCTTCCTTTGTATACAGTTGTGGTCCCACTTCCGGCGTTTCCCCAGTTGAGCGGCACGTTCCTCCTTAGCCTCCGGCGCTATTTTCACCCCCCTCGCTCTCCGGACCCTCTTCAGGGAAGCCGCTTACCGGGCGATATCTGAAGGGTGCTCAGAAGCTTCTTCACGAGGACGGCGGAAACCTCCAGCTTCCGCGCTACGTTTAGAGAAGCCGGCTCCTCCGCGCTCTCATTCGTGACCAAGCTAGCCTGCACGGAGCCAGTCACGTGGTCAGGCTAGTCACGTGGTCACAGGCGCCAAGCCGGCAGGAGCGGTGGGGGTGACGGCTGCTAGCAAACGCTGTTTTTGCCGGAGCTTAGCCCGGCGAGTCGCGTAATGCTCAGCGGCCCTCAAATGAAAGTCAAATCCTCCGCGTAGGCGCAACTGCTTTAAGCTTCGCTTTAAAAATTCAACATGAAACTGCGCGCGAATGTAGGGGATTGAAACTCTTGAACTGTGGGGCCTACGCCACACTTGGGCGCTAGGTGCGCAGCTCTTGCGGTGCGAGACAGGCTCCTTCAGCGCAGCCGGTCAGTGGTGCCCCCTGTGGAGGACGCGTGGTTGACTTTTTTCACGGTGACGCCCTGTATGGCTAGGATCAAGCCGATCATCTCCGTCAACAGATCGATGTAGACAAGAATCGCACGCGAGTGTAGCGTCACCTTGCTGCGCCAACTGAAACCACCAGGACCGTAAACATTGCGCCACATCTTAATAAGCCCACGAAAAAAAATTATAAAAATAAGAAAAATTCCCAGGGTCTTCTTATTTTGATAAAAGACGACTTATATTGTCTTTGGAGGAAAGCCTTCCCAGTAATTCATATGTGCTCAGTTGTGCAGAATACTTCACGGGCTCGGTGTGAGCCTGCTCCTTGTGAGCTGGCTTTTCCAATTCTGTGTTGCACAGCCTAGGGTGTCTAATTGCCGAAAACCGCTCTAATCTTGTGTTGTTATAAATATCCCGAAACATTTTATATTT
Source organism: Haemaphysalis longicornis (assembly GCF_048455015.1). NCBI lineage: Eukaryota > Metazoa > Arthropoda > Arachnida > Ixodida > Ixodidae > Haemaphysalis > Haemaphysalis longicornis. The sequence continues at coordinate 169,077,679 of NW_027526295.1, forward strand.
CAGTTAGCCTCTAAGATGACTTTAAGATTACGCCACGGAGCTAGTATGGATACTGGAAACTGCTGTAGCTTTTTGTCTTACCTAAACTACCCGGAAACGAATTATATGACAATTGCCCGTTACGGCGACTAACGCACCACAGCTCGCTGCTCATCCTTCTTCACCCAGTGGAAGTTCACCGAATGTTTTGTCACTGGGATAGATTTTCCCTTGATCCAGTTTGTATTTATTCAGTTTGTATTTACGAAAAAAAGCAGCTCAATGCTTCTTGTACCATTGATTTGCCAAAGAAATGCCATTTTTTTCTCACGGCTAAATATTTCTATTGTTAACACTGTCCCCAGTGCTATCTTCCGGGAAACCAAAAATATATTTGCAGCACAGTAATCCTCGTAAGCTAAGATTTGCTTTAAAAAAGAATGGCGAAGTAGCCACACCATGTAGTCCCACAAGGGTTCAGCATGACATGCTTCGCTTGTAAGAGACCACGTATGTCAAATAATGTGTAGGTGCACTTGCAAATTCACCGAATAAAGTATGAAATTTCGTCGTGAAATTGTGAAATTGTAAAATTTCGCTGTGACAACTTTACTCAATGTATACTTAGCGAAAGTTGTTGACAATGTTCTGAATAAATGCAGTCATTATTCTCACACAATAGGATCTGTGTCACTTATTTCAAATGTAACACATTATTTACGCCCCGTGCAGTTCAAGTTTTCCACGTCTCCCCTAAGGAACAGCAAGAAACTGAAAAAAATCTCTCCTACATAAACACCAAAACAGACGGCGATTACAGGAAAAAAGGCTTGCACTAAACTTGGCAGCTTTCTTAAAGCCAAATGAGAGCATCACATTTCTCTTTGGAACGATATTACTTGTATCGGTTCGTTGATATTACGATAAATAGTTTCCTGACATATGGTGCTCAAGGATGAACCTTGGCTCGTCGCCCATGTAGGCCATCAGGGCAGGGTGTCATCGCCCCAATCCACTTAGTACGACAGCCAAGGGGGAGCGCGTGGAACTCAATCTCTCTGGAGTTTCAAGGAGCGGGATAAATAAAGCGGAAATCGAAAAACAACCACATTCCGCACCTTCTACGCAACAAGAAACGTATTTTTCAGCTTTACTATCGTGAACGGCTTTAAGAAAGTTGCGTATAAATCAGCATCAACTAAGTTCTCTGCAATAATGCCGCTTAAACTAACTGTGAACAATTCCAAAGAACGTGTATTATTTTATGCAAGCGCAGCTTCTGTCTACAGAGGTGTGTTATTCTTGTTGCAGGTCAGGCACAATGAAGGCCATTTTACTCCTCCTTCTTCTGGTCGTGTCTACAAATGCCTGTGAGTTATTGTAGTTCTTTGTTAGTGCAGTATTACAAAACAGCGTCAGGGTATGCTTTTGCTCTAACTCGCACTCCACACTGGGGCGCTATGTATACTACATTGTTGCTGGCATGCGAACTAAAATGAATTATGCCTACACACACTACAAAAAGTCATATTACGCCCGGATCCTCCTTCGGAATCTTTCAAGGGATCCTCCTTCGGAACCACCTTCGGAATCTTTCTGTACGCGTGCCACGAGGACCTCTATGTAACTGTCGCTAAAATACGTAATCTCGCCCACACATCCTGTATCAGTAACCCAAGGGAGGTAACCGTCAAACATTTGTGTGTGAGGAAGACCTTGTTCACTTCCCAGTTTCAGCTTAACTGTTGTGCATGCGATTTGTGTAATGGTACCGTCGTTTGGGTGTTGCAAACAAACTAACTTTATTTCACTGTGTCACTTCTTTGCATTACGGCTTACTTACGGCAATGGTTCACAAGGCGGCATAACTTCATTTATCGCTATCGCCTTTGTGCACGGAACCACCATTGGCTTAACGCTGCCTGTAATAAAAAATTAACATGTATGACTTTAAACGGATATAAATTATTATGTCCTAGAGGTATTTTCAGTGGTTACAATTTTTTTCAGTAACGTATTGTTCTTACTGGCTGCAGAGCACTAGCTTCTTCCTCAGCAAAAAATAAGCTTAACTAAGCCAACTTTTTGTTCTCTCAGCAGACACATTTTCATGCTCTAAAGCCCTTCGATAAATAAGTTTGCTTGAGACAACCTGAAGAAATACTCAAGTCATTTCTTCGAGCTTTAGGAGTTGATGTTAGGTGATGTGCCTTGTGGCCTTTCAAAAAGGGCTTGAAATGTCCCTTGAAATGGGGTTATGTTGCCTGGCCTATAATGAAGTGTTCATGACGTATAGTCGCGCTCACTGCGACCTACACCGCTCATTAGTATTCAGACAATTACATTGTCAAAACAATGACTACGGGCATATACATTACGATAAAGCTTGATTCATTAGGACGTGGTGAAAATAACGCGTACTTCGTCTTTAACTCCGGTTGCCAGACAAAGGTTATACAAACCGGAGAATACTAATCGGCGGTGTAAGTCATAGTGAGCGCGACTTTACAACTAAAACGTGTCCTATTTTGAGTAGAGGAGTCATCAAGTATTATAACATCAGCTCAAAGCTTTATATTCCCTCACATAACTTCGTCGTAAGACGTTTTGATGCTTGAGCAGTTATCAGTTTTTGTCACGCAAGTACTATACTAAGGCTATTAGTGCTGTTAAATAAGGTGCTATGGTTAGGAACGTGAGTAAAACCCTTCTGCCGGGCTTTCAAGATCTTGTATATCTTACCTTTCCTGCTGGTCTACTTTTCTTTGCTTTGCCAGTTTCTTCAGATGACAAGATGACCTTGATTCAAAAGGCTGGAAAGGTTGTTGAATCTCTTGGCAAAATTCTCAAGAACGAAGCTTCTTCCATCACTGCCGAAGACAGAGAAAACGCACTGGAAGCCGTCAAGGCCCTGACTGCATTTGAGGCTGGAACAGCTACAGGCAGCGAAGAGTACTTCTTTGGGGACTTCCTCAAGACGATTATTGTTGAGGCTGTGTCAGCCGGTGTTTCAGAAGGTGTCAGTGTTGGCATCGACGCCGCAATTAAGAAAGGGTAGACCTCCGCCGAACGTGCCGTTTTTCACCCCTTGAAAACAAGAATAAATAAACCATATCAACTTCCAACATTTGTGTATTGTCGCTTCTACAGATTTTATTATGTTGATTTATTGATAACAATACTAAAAAATTGCGCTACGACAATCAGTTTATGGTCGGGGCAATTCTGATAGGAAGTTTTAAGCACAAATCTGAATGTTTAAGGAATGATCACTGCGCATACAGTATTGACATACGGGAAGGGATCTTGGGGGCCTGCCCTCATAGAGTGAACAAGTGTGGTGGGGGCGTTTTTTTTACCACAGCTGTGAAAATAAAACGTGCCCTTGGATAGTGCATTCTACGGTCGAAGCCACATCGGGTGTAGGAAAAAATGGTCCCGGAAGAAATGGTCCCGGAAAAATTGGTCCCAGAAAAAATGGTCCCAAAGCCAAGGTAGGAAAAAATGGTCCCGGAAAAAATGGTCCGGGAAAAATTGTTCCGGGAAAAATTAGTCCCGGAAAAATGGTCCCAAAGCCAAGGTAGGAAGAGAGAGAGAGAGAGAAAAACATTTGTTGTACTAATGAGCAGGATGTTCTTAGGGGGTGCATCAGGATTGCCCCGCGCGCAAAATCCCCGTCGCGAAAACCCCGCGACGTTAGCCCCGTGTCTCATTTGCCCCGCGTGCGGTATTCCCGCGTGCTATTTGCTCCGATGCCAGTTTCCCCGACCCATTCTCCAGGTGCGATATTATGGCGCGCCATTTTCTTTTCAGTTGTTGTTGTTGAAAAAGTTTATTAAGAAAAGAGGGGAAGGGAGTTAGGTTAAAAGGTGGAGCACTAGGTGGCCATCCTATTCCGGTAGGTCACGGGCTGTGGCTGCAGTCTTCGCCCGGAGAATCAGGGTTTCCTGTTCTTCGAGCTGGCTGCAGCGCAGTGCGCGCTCCCAATGCTCAGGAGAGGGGGAGAGTGGGGTAAGGATGGGGGGATTGGACGGACATGTCCAAACTAGGTGGCTGGTGGTGTTGGGAGAGTTGCAATATGGGCAGTTGAATGGGTAGAGGGTGGGGGAGACATAGTGAAGGCGAGTGTGATTGTGGTCCGTCTGTGTTTGTAGGCGCCACCATATGCGGGCGTCGGTGGTCGTGAGGGAGGCGTGTGGGGGGGGATAGAGTCGTCGGGAGTTCCTGTAGTGGGCTAAGATGTCGGAGTACGTTGGGGGCAATGGGTGGAGGGTTAGGTCTTCGTGGGCCGGTACGTCGTTGGTCTCTCCTGGGAATGCCCGGTAAGTGAGTTCGCGGGCGGTGGCGTGTGCCACCTCGTTCCTAGGAAGAGATGTGTGGCCAGGGTCGTTGGGAGCGATGGTCGGCGTGCTAGGATGTTGGAGCTGATGCGATTGATGTGTCCGGTGGCGTAGCGGCGGCAAGCGGACTGGGAGCCGGTCAGCACTGTGATGTCCGATGAGGGTTGTTACAAATCGGCCAAACGCCGCCGTATTTTCCCGCATCAGCCACCACGTGGGAAGCGACCACGTGCGCCCGCGCGTCGGTGAATCGTACTTTCGTGTCTCGACATGCCGGGTCAGTCACCTCGCTTTGCCACGCGCCTGCGGCGGCTGCCAGCGGCACGCCCAGGCATGCTTCATGACGTTCGCCACACCCTTCAGGCACCTGCGCGTCGGTGAGTCCCGCCTTGACCTCCCCAACTCAGACGTTTCGCTATCGGCGCGATCAAAACTTCGATAGCGCGACCCCGGCACCTTTCAAGGACACTCTCCCCCCCTATCGGATGCCACGTGAGGCGAACCCATGAATGACTCATGAACTATGGAAAGAGTGTGTGTGTGTCTGTGATTTCGTGGCGTGTTACTCTTGGGGGCGTTTTTTGGGTATAAATAGAAGCAGCACAAACGGTGAAAATCATTCCTGTCGGAGCAGCGAATCCATGCGGTCGCTCTGCTCGTGTCCTGTATTGTAACCTCGCCCGTCAGGGCATTGTATGTTTCTTTGGCTTCGGCTCACCTCTCGCTATGAAGTAAACAGTTACGTTACCCTACTGCTCTGGACTTCTTCACGGCTGCAACAGCGGCTGGCCGCTCGCATCATACACGCTACCCATCGTATGTTCGAAGCGACGGAGAAAGGATCGGGTGCCCCCGCCCGGTCGCAACAACTGGTGGCAGCGGTGGGATGACAACTTCGTGACACCTGGAGCCAGCGGTGCGAGACCCAACACCACGGACGTCAAGGCGGCTTCGGACTTCGCAGAATTCACGGCGGTCAAGGGTGAGTGCGGGTATTTTCTTCACTGAGTTTTACCAGGCTTCTGAGGATAGCTGGTAGGGCGTGTGTTTTTGTCGCGTGGGTTATTCGCGCAAAACATTTTTTGGAACAGTGGGAAAGCAGTACTCTAGACCGGCCATGAATTTGAAAGCGTTGAAAAAACCGCAGTTGTTGGAGCTTGCAAAAGAGTTGCGCTTGGATGTTACGGACGCGCTCAGAAAGCCAGAGCTGATACAGGCTATACTCGCTGTTGGGACTGACGATGACGAGCTATCTGAGTGCATTGAGACGATCAATGACAGGGAGACCGCTAAACCTCAGGCTGCAGAGGCCGAGCGCCAGCGTGAGGAACGGGAGGAGAAGAAACAGGAACGAGAACGGGAGCGCCAGCATGAGCTGGAAATGAAACGTCTTGACATCGAGGCATCTCGCCCCAGACGTCATAGTGGCAGCAGCGTGCAGTCTGCGGCGACTGAGCGACCTACGTTGCGAATGTGTGACCTAATGCGACCCTACAAGGTAGGAGAAGACATCGGACTTTTTTTGGTCAACTTCGAGCGTACGTGTGAGAGGGCCCAGTTTAGCCGAGACTCATGGCCGCAAAAACTGCTTACGCTTTTGCCAGGTGAGGCATCCGACGTGATGGGCCGCTTGCCAAAGGAGGAGGCGGAGGACTACCAAAAAGTCAAGTCGAGCCTCCTGCGTAAGTACAGGCTGTCAGCAGAGGCGTTTCGCCAGAAGTTCGGTGAAGCCGAGAAAGCTAGGGGCGAGTCATACTCGGAGTTCGCCTACAAGCTGAAGGCTAATATGGAAGAGTGGCTCAAAGAGGCAAAGGCTTTCGGAGAGCATGACAAGGTAGTGGAGTGCTTCGGCCTTGAGCAGTTTTACCGCCGTCTACCAGAGAACCTGAGACTCTGGGTGCAAGATAGGCCAGGGGTAAGAACTGTGGATCAGGCAGCTCAGCTAGCCGACGAGTTTGTCGCACGTCGAGGTGCGCAGGGGCCGAAAGACGGCCACAAAGAGTTCAGGCCGAGGCCTGATAAGTCAGGGCCGAAAGGCAGAGCTTCCCATTTAGATGGTGGAGCAAGGGAAGTCGTTCTCGTGGATAGAGAAACTGGCCACGATAACGAAGAGAGAGCAGCAGACGCTGAGGAGCAGCGCAGAAAGAAAGCTTTCGAAGTGCGCAGACAGGCTGCGTGTTACCACTGCGGCGAGACGGGACATTTCACTGCCAGTTGTAAGAAGGGAAAACTGGTATTTCACGTACGAGATCAGAGTGAGGACAGCAGGCAGTTTCTAGAGCCGTACGTACGCGAGCTAGTCGTCAATGGTAAACCGTGCCGAGTTCTCCGCGGCGACGGTAGACATGGTCCACCTTTCGTACGTTGAACCGGATCAGCTAACAGGGCAGTGTGTTTGGGTGAAGCCAGCCGTAGGTGCACGAAACGTTCATCTGCCGATTGCTAAGGTCAGCATCGGAGGTCCGTTTGGTGAACTTGTGACGCAGGCAGCAGTATCCCCACAACTACTTCCGGAGTACAAGTACCTATTCTCGAACAGGTCGGATCAGCTGTTAAGGGAAAAGGGGTACAGTTTTAAGAAACTGCCGAGGAAAGAACCAGCTGAGCTCGCTGCGAAGAGCTCGAGTAACGATAGGGTCGCCACCTCTGTGAGGAATGGGGAAACTCAGACGGAAAGCGATGATGCGGCATTTCTGGAGACTCACGGCGGAGGGCAGCGTAAGAACACTGTGTGTAAGGCCCCTACGGTGAGTGGAGATATTTCGTCGCCATGTTCAAAGTGCACTATATCACGGGAGGCCTTGAAAACGGCTGTAGACCCAAACGCGCGCAGTTCGCGGGCAACTGAGCCGTCTTTTGAGACAGGGCAGCCTAGGTATGGTGTGGTTCTGGCAGGAAGGAAGGAGAACGGAAACACGCTTCGGTCTTCGCGTGCCAAGGTTGTCGCTGAAAGCGCGAGGGACGACGAGGTCGTGACTGTTGGGAACTGCAAGGTGTCTAATGGGCTCGTCGTGCCCGTTTCACTCCCAGCTGATGCTCCCGACGATAAGCCAACATCGCCTGAGCTAGTTAAGGTTCCGGTGTCGCCTGTGGCTGAACCGAAGTCGGGAACCGACCAGCCTAGAGGGGAGAACGCAAACGCGTTCCGGCGTTTGCTTGCCGAACGCGTTCGTAAAAAGGCGAGCAACAAGGAGGTAGCAAAAACTTCAGCGCGTAATTGTGGCGCGTGTTTCAGTGCGATCAAAGCCGTGAGCTCCCATCGCGTCGAGGGAACGCCGCCTAGAAGCAGTGCGCGCCTAACGTATGAACGGGGGAAAATCCCGCTCGCTCCTCCGCGCGCTCGACCTGTGTCGAACAAGACGACCGGTGTCATTTCACGCGGTCACAGCAGCGTTGAGCGAACGGCTGGACCTAAAGTGCGGTGCCGAAAGGGAAAAACTCAGGGCATTGACGAGAGCTCAAATCGCAGCTCTCAGTGCGAGAAGTGGCCTGTAGACGCCTGACTTTCTAAAATTTCTTTGTTTTTCCTGAAGCAGGTTTCGCCCTTTATGATTATGTTTTTTTGTGTGTGGGACATATCCAATCACGCGAAATGTCACCTTTCAGGTTTGTGCACTTGTCTAATGTACTGCTGGGCTAAAATATAACTAGTGTAGTTAGTTATTAGCGTATTTTTTCGCCACTAAAAGCCTGGTAGATCTTCAGTGTGGATTTGTCTTCGCACTTGCCGACGATGCGGTTGTGTCTTGCTGTGTTGTTCTGTTGCTTGCCTGACCAACCCAGAGACGTTCTTGGGGAGCCACTACTCGTCCAGTGATCGGCCCAGTGAAGCTCCAGCACGGTGTCGTACAGCCCCGGCCTGGAATCGAGCGTCTGCTGAGCACTTCACTGCGAAAGCATCCCTCCGGACAACGGTTGCAGACCCTTATCCATCGGGATCTCGGACCCCCGGCGGAGAAGCTGTTACAAATCGGCCAAACGCCGCCGTATTTTCCCGCATCAGCCACCACGTGGGAAGCGACCACGTGCGCCCGCGTGTCGGTGAATCGTACTTTCGTGTCTCGACATGCCGGGTCAGTCACCTCGCTTTGCAACGCGCTTCCGGCGGCTGCCAGCGGCACGCCCAGGCATGCTTCATGACGTTCGCCACACCCTTCAGGCACCTGCGCGTCGGTGAGTCCCGCCTTGACCTCCCCAACTCAGACGTTTCGCTATCGGCGCGATCAAACCTTCGATAGCGCGACCCCGGCACCTTTCAAGGACACTCTTTCCCCCTCTCGGACGCCACGTGAGGCGAACCCATGAATGACTCACGAACTATGGAAAGAGTGTGTGTGTGTCTGTAATTTCGTGGCGTGTTACTCTTGGGGGCGTTTTTTGGGTATAAATAGAAGCAGCACAAACGCTGAAAATCATTCCTGTCGGAGCAGCGAATCCATGCGGTCGCTCTGTTCGTGTCCTGTATTGTAACCTCGCCCGTCAGGGCATTGTATGTTTCTTTGGCTTCGGCTCACCTCTCGCTATGAAGTAAACAGTTACGTTACCCTACTGCTCTGGACTTCTTCACGGCTGCAACAGCGGCTGGCCGCTCGCGCCATACACGCTACCCATCGTATGTTGGAGGCCACGGAGAAAGGATCGGGTGCCCCCGCCCGGTCGCAACAGGGTGCATTGGTGATGGCTAAAGCGATTGTAGCCTCCTCTGCGGTATCAATGGATGTGGTCGGAATTGTGGCAGAAGCTGTGATGATGTGGGTTTAGTGGATTACTGCTGTGGCATGGGCCGGGTATGTGCGGTATTGGGCTGCGTCAGTGTAGTAGGTATCGGGGTCGGCGCCGTACTTTTTTATGAGTAGGCGTGCGCGATGTTGGCGGCGACCTACGTTGTAGTCTGGGTGCATATGTTTGGGTAGTGGAAGGACATGAATGACATCTCGGGCTGCTGTAGAAAGGCTGCAGAATGTTTGGGGAGTTGGAACCGTAGGGTGGCCCAGGCGTTTAAGGATGTGTTGTCCAGTAGAAGTGATTTGAAGTCGTTGAAGCTGGCTAGTAGTGTGGGCTTCAATCAGTTCCGACAGGGTATTGTGGAGCCCAAGCTGAATGAGAAGATCAGTGGATGTGTAGGCCGGTAGGCCTAGCGCCTACTTGTACGCCTTGCGTATGAGGATGTCGATCTTTGCTGATCCTTGTCGTTTCAATGCCAGATAGGGTGCTCCATAAGTGATGCGACTTGTGAGCATGGCTTGCAGTATACGACACGTGTCTGCCTCTTTGAGGCCGTGGCGGCGAGAGCATACCCGTTGAAGGAAGTGCTGGAGTTGAGCCACCGTCTTCTGCAGGCGGGGGAGGATTGCTGCCCCCGATCCATCGAGGTGATATTGCACTCTGAGGATGCGTAGTGTGGGTACTGCATGGACTGGTTGGCCATCGATTGATATTTCGTGGTCTGTTGTTGGTGTTAGGGGGCGGCCGCGCGTTGTACTTCGGAGTATTCGGAGGGCCGACTTGGCTGGTGCGCAGTAAGTCCGCATGTGCGGAGATATGAAGTGACGGTGTCTGTAGCTTGCTGCAGATTTTCTTGCTGGAGGCCCGGGGAGCCTTTGTTGGTCCAAATTGTAATATCATCCACATAGAGTGCTTGGGAGATATCCGGGATATTTGAGAGTAGTGGTGGGAGTCCGGCCATACCAATATTAAATAGCCGGGGCGAGATGACTGACCCTTCTGGTGTTCCTTGGGTGGGTGTGCTAAAGCGATCGGACCGATGGGGGCGATGCTTATTGTGGCCGTACGACCGGTTAGGAACGCGCGGACGTAGTTATAGGTGGACTGTCCGCATCCTGTATTTTGTAGTTGATCGAGAATGGCGCTGTGGGACAAGTTGTCGAAGGGTCCTTTAATGTCCAACGTCAATATGGTGCTTGGATGCGTCTTGTTGAGCTTATCGATTATATCTTCTTTCAGTTGTAGGTGAATATCTTGCGCTGATAGATGCGCCCGAAAACCAAACATGGTGTGCGGGAGTTGTTCTGTATCGCTGAGGTCGGCAGTTAGGCGGCGTGCGACAAGGTGCTCCAGCAGTTTGCCGGTACACGATGTTAGAGAGATTGTGCGTAGGTTGTCTAGATTAACGGGCTTGTTTGCCTTGGGCAGTAGGCTGATGTAGGCATGCCGCCATTGTGGGGGAAGCGTGCCATTGGCCCATTGTTGATTGTAATATTCAAGGAGGGCGTCAATGTGGTCGTCGTCCAAATTGCAAAGGAGTTTGTAGGTGATGCGGTCGTGGCCCTGGGCGGTGTTGCGAGTGAGGCTGGATAGGGCCCGTAGAAGTTTGCTGCGGGTGAAAGGGGCGTCCAGGGCCTCGTTCTGGCTTCCCCTGTAATCCGGGTGCGGCGAAGGTGTTGTAGCCGTTTCGAAGAGTCGGTTTCGTTACGAGGCCAGTAGGCTGTCGGGGGGTTGGGGATAGTTATGAATGAGTCTAGAGATTATTTGGTTGGTGGCTATTTTGGAGGTGATGGTGCCCATAAGACCTCGGAGAATGTGCCATGCTCGTTTGGTCGTGAGCGTACTGGTGAGTTGATTGCAAAATGTGCGCCAGTTTTGGCTTTGTAGTTGCTTCGCATAATCTAGAGCGGTTTTGGTAAGTTGTGCTATGCGACATTTCACTTTTCAGTGATTATAATTTTTTAAATTAAAGTAAAGTATGGTTGGACGATCTTCTCAAGAAGATTGTGTTTTCCGCTTTCACGAAGTAGCTCTGGGGCGTTATTCATTCTTCCCTTAGCTGCGTTAATTTAGAAGAGGGTTCAAAGTACGATGGCGGCAAACACGATTCCCCCCGCCTGCCCCTCTCCGCTCGGGTCTAGGACATTTCGGTGCACGGACGTTTCGGTACGCAAGCTTTCCGGGAAATGAATTACCTGGTGCTTACTTTCTAAACAGTCATTCCATATTTCCGCGTAACTTGGGTTATGGAGCCCAATAATCTACTGCAGTGATGCACATTTAAATTGATGCCATTTTTATTGGCGCCAGTTATTTGAATAAATTGGGCATTTAAATATTTCTGTTTATACATTGTTCAGAAAACATTTATTACGCGGCCAAATAATTAAATCCTATCGCAGACCATTTTATTTACTACAGCCCTTTATAATGTAGATTCGCTCTTTTTTGCCGCAGGCACATCAGCTAAGGAAATTAGCCCATGTTTACAATGTATTTTGCAAGTAATTTTCTCTAAATAAAAGGCACACTCCCACTATCGCAAGACAGCACCTTTACAAACATTCTGTTGCTCCAAAAATGCAGAAAATATGAAGTGTTTCATGCCGGCAGTGCTCTGACGCTAAAATAAACTTGCAAATACTGTTGTCGGCAGCTTTTTCTTACTGAGTGTAGAATATCGTTGTGAAAAAAGAATGGGCCTTTGTGAAGACAGCTGCAGCTTCTATCTCTCTTAAATCTTGCTAAAGCGTGTATGGACGGTCCTAGGCCTCGCAGTTGTATGTGCGGTTTTAATCCAATTACTTGCATTAAAATTTTTAACCCATGCTCAGCCCTACCCTCCATCAAACCATCCGTCCGTCCGTTTGCCTGTCTACCCAATTTCCCTCATTAGATTTTAGCCTCCAAAGACGTTAATTTCGGCCCTTATAGGAATATTAAAGCATTCCACCTCTTTCTTAACCCTTTAGCTAAAATGGAAAGGGACAAAATAAAACCGAAAGAAAGCTCACATCTGACTAACTTGAAGAGAAACACGTTGACTGGTCCATGGGACCATTTTTTCCTAGATGGTCACTAGGACCATTTTTTCCAGGACCATTTTCTCCGGGACCAATTATCCGGAACCATTTTTTCCGGGACCATTTTTTCCGTTTCCGGCCACATCGCACTGCTTTCTTCCCTAAAAGAACAATTCATCCGAAGTTGGAACGTTTGTTGACGACAATAACAGCGCTTTAACGGTACGCAAGAAAGATTGACAAGACAAGGCGCTGTCTAGCAACAACAATATTTCATCGAAACGAAATATATACCCTCGGAGAAGCAAAACGCAGAGAGAAGGAACAGATAAAGATAAAGAGATTGTGAAGAACTCAAATTCACATACATACGCACGCGCAAAGAAAGTTGTCATCGGTCAAGATAATCATGCTCCTTTTGTAGAAAAACAATAGATGGCTTACTGACGAATGCATCCTTTCACGTGTGGATGACGTGCGCCTCGAAGATCTCTTTGGCGCAATGATCTTTGTATTTCCGAAGCACACCTGTGCGGTCGAATTTCGGTGTGCACTTGTACTTTACGTAATGTACGGCGAGATTGCTGCCAGTTCCTTTCTTGTAAGAGCCCGCATGTTACCGCAGCCAGTCATTCAAACAACGTCCTGTGTGACCCGTGTAGGACCTCCCGCACGGCAGCGGATTGTCGTAAACGACGCCTGACTCGCACTCTACGAATGGCTTGTCATACTTTTTCGAGAAAGGTCTCGCTATAGGTCTTTCCCCGTTCACTATGCTGCAAAGCCCACCTAATTTGTTTGGAGGGCTAAACACCACGGTGACTCCGGCTCGAGCAGCAACTTTTTTCAGTCGGTGAAAGACACCGTGAACGTATGGAATGACTACTACCTTCCTTTTTTCCTTCCCTTCGTGCTCTTCCACAGTTTTGCGGCTGCAGGTTCCCTTCAGCAGTGATTCACACAATATGAAAAGCAAATGTGTGGGGAATCCTGCTCTTGTGAGCTTTTGAGCCTGACCGAGCCTTTCAGCCTGACCGAAGAGCAGTTGACGAGCGCCTCAGGTTTCTGGACCTAGAGTTGAAGTTGAAGCCAGAGCACGTATGCTGGAAGTTTTCCCCCCGATCCAAGAAGAGTTTGTTGCCATTCACTTCAAACCATTCGAAATTCGTGAAGAGGGGCATTGCAATCTCAGCTCTCAGGAACGCTCTCCATCGGTCATGCCTGCATCAAATGGGCGACAGCTTTTCCGCTCAGGCTCAAAGGCTCACGAGAGCAGGATTCCCCACACATTTGCTTTTCAAATTGTGTGTATCACTGCTGAAGGGAACCTGCCGCCGCAAACCTGTAAAAGAGCACGAAGGGAAGGAAAAAAGGAAGGTAGTAGTCATTCCGTACGTTCACGGTGTCTCTCACCGACTGAAAAAAGTTGCTGCTCGAGCCGGAGTCATCGTGGTGTTTAGCCCTCCAAACAAATTAGGTGGGCTTTGCAGCATAGTGAACGGGGAAAGAACTACAGCGAGATCTTGTTCGAAAAAGCATGACAAGCCATTCGTGGAGTGCGAGTCAGGCGTCGTTTACGACATTCCGCTGCCGTGCGGGAGGTCCTACACGGGTCAAACAGGACGTTGTTTAAATGACCAGCTGCGGGAACATGCGGGCTCTTACAAGAAAGGAACTGGCAGCAATCTCGCCGTACATTAGGTCAAGTGCAAGTGTACACCGAAATTCGACCAGGCACGTGTGCTTCGGAAATACAAAGATCAGTGCGCCAGAGAGATCTTCGAGGCGCACGTCATCCACACGCGAAAGGATTCATCCATCAGCAAGCCATCTATTGTTTTGCTACAAAAAGAGCATGATTATCTTGACCGATGACAACTTTCTTCGCGCGTGCCTATGCATGTGAATTTGAGTTCTTCACAATCTCTTTATCATTATCTGTTCCTTCTCTCTGCGTTTTCCTTCTCCGAGGGTATATATTTCGTTGCGATGAAATAAACCTCGTTGTTGCTAGTCAGCGCCTCCTTCTCTTGTCAATCTTTCTTGCGCCCCGTTAAAGCACTGTTATTGTCGTCAAGTCACCGACAAGCCCGCACTACCACGCTTTTTCGGAACATTTGTGCAATGTTGTTGCTTTTACAGATCCTAATGTGTCTCCAGTTTATCAGAATACCGAAAACGTGCGTGCCAACAATGAGTTTAGTGTGCGCATAAATCACAAGTTATCTTCATGTAGATATGAATTGGTGGAGGGATAAACACAGCGAATATTCTTCTGATCAGAAATTTGGAAAATGAAACATTTTTAAGGCATGCAAAATTGTAGTACACGAAATTGAATCGTAATGCTTCCGGAACAAAAATAATAACCATGCTGTCTCCGATTCCTCGCACAATGGTGGAGTGACTGCGCAGTTTCTCTTACAAGTTGCGTAGAGGTCTGCGATGCGAAAAAAAAATCATGGCTAAAGATTTTTAATTCAAGGCTCGTAGAAACATCGCCTGAATATTCAATGGGCGAAATAGAAATTGCGGCTGATTATCCAGAGACGCTGTTTCGGTTAACTGTGTTGCACACATTGACCAAACAGGAAAATTTGTCTTGGAACTTAAGTCTGCGTAAATGCTTCAAGGCGAAAGCATTGAAATAGTTATAAAACCTTGTATAATTCTACATCGTACTTACGTCTCTTCCTTTGATTTTGATTCTCGGTCTTTTGGAGCGAATTACTTCGACCCGATTCCTTTCTGCTGAAGCACGTGTGCGTCTGTTCCATCGCTTTTGTTTCTTCTTTTTACGGGATGAATTACGACGGCAAGTAGACTGGCACACGTCAAGGCTTCCCTCCAATCGTTCTTTTGTTCGGGTTCTGTTCACCTGTTTTACTCACGCGCCAACTCAAGTTCAGGTTTCACCCGAAACACCCAATTCCACAGCTTGCCCGTTTTTCAATTCATAGTGGTGTAAATCTTATGAAGATGGCGCGTTGCCCCCTAAGGCTCCTGATAACTGGCCGATACCCGAAGTGGGCTTATGCATATGGGCATAGCATTGCAGCGAAATTAGGGGACGAAATGGCGCGTTCAGTTGAGTGCCACAGAAAATCCCGCCACGCCAACACTAAACTTTGTTTCATCCCCATGCATCCCTCACGCTAAACACGGCATGACTAATAACGTTCAAGCTATTGGAAAAATTACAGGACTCGTTGCGCGAAGTTTCTTTTGAGCTTAACATGCTCTAAGACCAGTATAAAGTCCTGCCACTCCGCCGCGTGATCCGCACACGGTGTCAGCAGAAGTGGTGGTCACACAGGCAGCAGTCCGGGTGATGTATTCCGAAACTATATCCTGTAGGGGCCCTGGCCGACCCCCCCCCCCCCCCCCCCCAAAGCACCGACGAAGCACCGTGATGTCACTTCCTCTATGTGCCCGACAGCATGCGACTTGGATTTTTTCTCCCCTCACCCTCACCCCCTCCCCCCCTCGTTTCGGCTGACTTCCGGGCGGCCTATGGTTTCGCTCCGTGCGCGGGGCTGGCCTGCGGCGCTGGGGAAGCTGGCGCACATGCGGTAGAAGTTAACCTTTTGTACCTAAGCCCCTGAGCTCCCCGCGCTCTTGTTGCGCGCCTGCAAGTTGATGCTGACCTCCCATCATGTTCCTAGATGAGTGCTTGGCTCGGGCTATAAGTGCGCGCACTTGGATGGACGCTTTCACGTACATGTGGCTGTCATGATTAAGGGGGCAAAGATAACGTGTCATAGTAGAGCCAGAAGCCGACGAAGAGGAAGACGAAGAGAATGCAAATTTCCCGCGAAGAGGGAGGACGAATGACGAGGTGACGCGAGGGAGGCACGTGGAGAAATGACCAATGTGGTGGTGACCCGTGCGGCGGACACGGCCACAGCGAATACAAGAGTGCCGCGACGGCCGGGCAAAGTCTATTTAATCCCGGGGCACAGGCCGGGAGGGGTAATAACATAGAGAAATAAAAAATTAGAAGAGTGGACACACGGGCTTATCGCGGCCGAGTGGCCTGACTCGCGCGCCGTCCGGCAGTCGGCGCAAGTGGTAAAAAACTCAGTATTTAAAATTAAGCTAACACACAATATTATACTTTTAAAATTTTGTTACACATTAGACTACACATTTTTATTTGTGTAATAAGTTGAATTGCTGTCAATGTAAATTTTTGTGGCTTCTTTGCACCAAGCCTGGCCAAGCCGCAAGCGCAAGCCGCCATTTGGCTCTTTCGGCAGCGTTTGCACGTGCGTTTCTGCAGCCTTTGTGCTAACCTCTGTTGTCGAGAAGGAAACACCTAGCGCTTTATTTGCGACATCGGTTTTGCATCCTGACCGAAAGGTGAGACTTTCTTTTTTAAAGTGCTGGTGTGGCGTATCATATTTACGTTTCCTTGTACTGCAAACGCTGCGAGCACTGCGTAACCTCAGGGAATCAGCATAGCTAGTGCTGCGTCTTTAGGATAAGCGCTTTGGAAACGCCCCGGAAAGGCGAAAGACACCATTTTTTAGCTGGACGTAATGGTATTTTAGGCTGGTTGGGCCGTTTTATCTAGCGCTGAGGGATGCCAGCGGTACGCGCCCGCCGTCGCACGTAGCGTTTACGTGCCGCAAACGACGGCGGTGAGTTGCGGAAGTGGCCGGCCGGCCGGCGGTCCGTAGGCGAAGCAGGCGTTGTGCGCTGTCGCTGCACTGAATTACGTGAGCCGCAGGCTGCGTTGTATTATACTAGCTAGCCATTGCTAGCTTGGCCAACTGTTACTGCTATTATGGCCGTGATGCGCTGCAAAGCCGTCCGGGCTAACGTACACGGCGAAGTAGCCGTATCTGCATTAATTTGGCTTATCTGGGCATAACCAGCAGCCGTACACTCATCGGAAGTTTTACACATGGGTGCATACCAAGCTGCCTGCGTACAAAGCGAACCCGCTCGCCGACGCCGATAACGCGCGCTCGTCGCTTCGCTTTGGCGCGCCAGGTACGGTAAAAACGCGTCTTTCGTCGGCAGATAACAGCTTTGCTCGAGGCGGGGTGAGTGCGCAGTACATTGAAACCTTCAAATATGGTCTTCGTTCTACATCGTACATCAATTCCGGTATCGCAGGCATTGCATACAACTGTTCCCCACTTGCCGTTTTTTCAAGCATTTGCTCTCTTTTCTCTGGTCATATTTTGGCTAGTTTCATTAAACACGTATTGCGCAGATTGCACCTATTCAGTCGGAACTGTGTGTTTCTTGTCATATCTTTTTAAGGCACGGCCTTTGGCGGTCAGTAGTACTCAGTACGACGCTCACTGCTGCTTGCCATGGTGCCCACACAGTGCCCAAATATACTTTCGCCAGGTGCCAGTTCTCGGGATGCGTTTCTTTCGCGAGCCCGTGGGGCAACAGGTTTGTTTAACGTTCAGCTCGCTCTCGCTCTTCGTCCTGATTTTACAAAAAAAGACAAAGGGATTCAGGCTGTGTGAGCAGCGTTATCATTCTTGTTAACCCAAACAATAGGTGAATTTCATTAAGAATGTGCCTGACCAGTGTTGCGAAATTACAAAGACCCATATTTTAAGTGTTGCTAATAGCTTGACCGCATGATTGCTGAATAGAATAAGAGAACTTGTGTTTTAAATAGGTGGCATGCACTGGAGGCAATACTTGAATACTAGTTGCAGTGAAATTTACAGACTATTCGCATATCACCTGTCATTGCAAGCAGTTTGTGTACTATATCACCTATCACCTGTGCAGGTCTACAGGTGCCCTCAAGACAGAGCCAACCAGCCAGCTGCATTCGTCATACCAAACATGGTGCAAGCACTTCATGAATCGTGCCCTCACAGGACTCACAAAAGTGGCCGTGCCAACTGTTCTCCCAGAGTTATTCAGTTGTATTGATGACTGCCTGCAATGCTTCTTGCTACCTTATTGATGCTTCTGATGGATACCGCAACTGTATTCCATCTATTGAACCTTGCCATTAGCACCTAAAATCTAACGCGTCTCGGCACTCAATAAGGCGTTACCACTGAAGAGACTATCGTTGACTCAAGGAACAAACGGTTTTTTATCACTGACATGCCTCATATCATTAAAACCACTAACAACAGCGTATACAGTCGCCAAACTCCACTCGCAAGTTATTGTTGCTGCTAGTTCTAATATTGTGAAAACAGTACATTCACAAAAACCCTTTTACATTATGAAGACTGCCAGGGTAAGAGGTCATGCTAAATATCGTTTGTCACCATACGTGCTGCCTGTTGTCGGACTGGCCTAGATGAAGAGAACCATGTTGGGACCTACGTTGTCAAATGCTTATGGGATTCTGTAATGTGCCACCATTGTCTCATACACGAGAAGCATATACTGCTTCCCTGTTTCTTATATAAGACTGTTCGTATTGACAGCGGAAGGCACGAATTTGTGTGCCTTAATCGAGCCTGGAACCTGTCGGTTGACTACGTGCACGTACCTAAAATATCCCCGCCTGGCCCTTTGCCTTTACTGGGAAGGCAACGCTGTCGGAAGGTAACCCGGCTTCTTGGGAAAATGCACCCTTGCAAGGAACCAATAGGAAGGTGATTTTTTTCCTCTTAACCTTTTGCGTGTGCATCTCCACATAAATGGGATTTCTGTTCAATTACTGCTACTGATTTGAAGTTGCCCCGAGGCAATAGATCTCATTAGCGTTCATCAAATAAGCGAGGCCATCAAAGCCAAAGTTTTTTCCTTCTTTCACATCCTAACTGGAGAAATTGCCAGACTAAGAAAATTATCTGCGGAGATAGTGGTTGTAAACAGTTGCACGTATCCGAGTGTCTAGATTATGTTATGGTTGATATTTTTGTATGACTGCAACAGCGCACAGAGTCTGAGGGTGTCGTAGATACAAGTAAACCTGTGGATGGCGGAGGTTCTGGGTTTTCTGCATGTTCAATTACCGTGGAGAAAAAATCCTTTGTGTGGTTGTGATACCTTTACTTGTGCATTTTTTGTTTCATTCCTGGAAACGTATTTTCCTCTCACTACTGTGTATTGCCTCTGTTGTGTATTACTCACTGTTTATTATTATATGTGTGTTGCAAAGAATGATGACAATTTGAACTTGTTCCGTTTAGTGCCATGCAATAAATATTTCTTCATTTATGGTGTGTGTCTTTTATGTGGCTCGGCAACATGTGAACACTCGACAGAATTGTTAACCAAGTGTGAGTGGTACTGTAAATTGCAATTTCACGTTTTCAGAAAAAGGTTTTTTTTTAGTGAAAGCATACGGGCACTAAGCCTGAGAATGATATATTCAAATAAACACTAATTATTGCATGAAAGCGTCCGAATACCGTACCGATGCCCGTCGCTGTGAGCAGCGCTTTCCAGTCCTTCAAACTACCCGCCAAAATCGGTGTCCGCGAAACCGAAACCGAAAGTGAACGTACGAAAGTATGGTTAGAAGTTTGGCTCTCCGTCCGCTCGGTGCGCTACACTACAGTACAGTCATTCGGCCGCAGGGCTCTATGGGAGTGTCCACTCTTACCAGTATTTCTTTCTCTATGGTAATAAGAAGAACGCCACAGCAGGAAGGTCAGGTGGCACGAGTCCGAGGAACGAGCCGGGGGTACGAGGCCACGCCATCGACCAGAGCCACGTCAGCCCGGGCCGGATTGGACCGACGTGGCATCGGCTCCCACTTCCGCGTCGTACCACCAACCTGCGCTTTGGTGGCCCCAGCGGCGACGGTCGGGCGCCTGCGTACAGCGAGCACGCACCGTCAACTAACGCCTTCGCGGTGCCCACGCGGCGACGTTCCCGGAGCTCCCGGTGCTACCTGCTACCACGGCGACGGCCCCGAGGCCAGGGGCTGCTTCCTGCTACGAGGGCTACCACGAGGAGTAGCTGAACAGCGGTCCACCGGGTGACTACCACGCACAACTACGTTGGTACCACCACCGCCGGCACCGCGGCAGCGGACAACGATGACCACCAGCGTGTCACGGCCACGCTACGGTTACGACACGTCAGCGCCGGAGACAGCAGTAGGCCCGTCCGCTAGGGACTTGGGTATTATATGACCCTTGTTGTTAAGATGGCTAACATGGACGTTGTATAGAGAGGAACTAGGACTGGTTGCGTTATTAGGGACTTCATTATAGTGACTTTCGGTTTGGTTTGGTGGCTTTGCTGGGTTTTTGTTAGGGATTAGTATTTAGGAATTTCTTTGGTTGAGTTCTTTCTTTGCTTTGTTGTTTATTTTGCTTAGGGGTTGTAGTTGCGTATAATAAATGTGTGCTGTGGCAAACGTGCCAACAATTCTCCAGTGTCCATTCTTCTGAGCTCGTCGAGACGTGCCACAAAACGTGACAGTGGCTATTATATACGTTCCGGAAAGCAAACACTCTCATCAAAGTGAAGACAAAATTTTGTTTTGGTCGTTCGTGGTAGCGCTGATTCGTGGCGACCGATGGTTTCGCTGCGAGCGCGAGCCTGCCGTGCGCGCTGGGAAGCTGAAGCTCGCTCTCCGCGCTATCTTGCGAGCCTGCAGTCGCTCGTCTCCCATGCTGTTCCTAGTTAAGCTAGCGCTCGGCGCGTTGCTCGAAGTGCGCGCGTGGATGGATGCTTTTGCACGTACATGTAGTCATTGTTTACATTCCGGGACGCAAGCACTGCCATTAAAGTGAAGACAAAAATGTTTTTTGGTCTTGGGTGGTCCTTTGGACTGCGTACAAAAGCGCAGAACGTTTGCTCTCATTCGGTCGAAAGTACACGCGTACGTCGGTCGCTCGTCTGCTGCGAACATCAGCGAGCGTGTTATTCGCCATACTCGTCTGTGCCTCGCACTCGCGGAGAACTGCCCATCACAAGGTCCGTTCTCATAATTGTGTGCGCCACGCCTTGTCCCCCACGCATTCACGCGATTGTCGCGCAGCTTATAACTTCTGCTTCATGGATGAGCACGAGCAGCCGCTCGAGGTCGCCAGAGATGACCTTGCGTCAACAGATCATGAGTCTGTATTCCGCACGAATCTGCCTGACGAAGTAGCAGTCAACGACTCCAGGGACACGCACAGCGGGTGCACCAACACTACCTGGATTGTCTAAAAGGTCCAGAAACGGGGCGAAAGGTATGTTTTTCGATACGAAGCATTGTAGTACGTGAAGTGGCGTTTTGCAACTTATGTTGTATTATTTGTATTTTTATTTTTGCTATATCTTGTTTATACATTTGTATACTTTTCTTGCGTGTGTGTCGCTTACAGTTGAGGCGCGAACTGTGACGCAATGCACGCGCATTAAAAGGCCACACACCACAGAAATCTAAATGTGGTAGATAAAAAATGCGTCGCAGGAAATGGACACAAACTGCTCATAAGTGGATCTCAAATCCTCATAAGTGGACCTCGAAAAGTGACATTTTTTGCCACTATTTGAACTCCCAGATCAATATCCCAAAAACAGTGCGTCCAGGAGATGTTTTTTTTTTACTTAGTTTTATCTCTGCTGCGACTACCGAGGCCTCAAGCTCAGGCGCAGCTACTCATTAGTCCCATCGAAAAGAATATACGCATCTTATAAAACAATATCTGTGTGTGCATGAAGCACAAATTGTTAAAAATAACTAATCGACATTGGCAACAGTGTGAGTGGTAACATGCATGATTACTGATATCAAACTCCGCCGTGATGGCTTCAGGGCAGAGACTGTGGTCAATAGCCCTGTACAGAAGACATGTATCGAATTCCTCGAGTACTTCAGAAGCTGCACAATCTAACTATTACTTAGCCCTTGGTTTGTCTAAATTTTCGATATTGTTTCTCTAAATTGTTATGACCAGCAGTGGAAATTATGCAGCATTCATGACCGAGTGTAAAACGTGTACGTTTGAGCTAGTGTCTTTCTTTTTAACGTATCACCCGTGCGAGAACATTCACATCTTCTGTTGCTGTTAACAAAATTTTCCTTAGTGTCACTGTTCCTGATAAAGAATTAATGCAATGAAGTTAATGTTAACAAAATTCAATGCAATAGTGGTTATTAAAGTGCCAAAATGTAGCAGCTCATGCAGCTTTAATATTTCGCAAGGGCAAGACAGTTTGTAAATATAGTCATGGTTATTTGGCTGCCTTTATTATAATCCTTACCCGCAGCACCGAATTGTGTTTTGAGGTGTGTATAGTGAAAGAGCACCCAACTCAACTCAATTGTATACCCTTCTGTGTGTTGTAAAATGGCCTTTCAATGAGAGTGTTTGCCTTCCGGAACGTATGTAATAGCCACATGTGCGTGAAAGCGTCCATCCGCGCGCGCGCACTTAGAGTACCGAGCCGAGCGCTTATCTAGGAACCCGATGGGAGGTCAGCGTCAACTTGCAGGCGCGCAACAAGAGCGCGGAGAGCTCAGGGACGCAGGTCCAAAAGGTTAACTTCTACCACATGTGCGCCACCTTCCCCAGCGCCGCAGGCCACTCCCGCGCACGGACCGAAACCATCGGCCACCCGCAAAGCAAGCAGCCGCAACGAGGGGAGGGGGCGAGACGGGGGGGGGGGGGGGAGAAAAAACTACGTCGCATGACGCTGCGCACATAGACGAATTGGCGTCACAGTTCTTCGTCGCTGCTTGCGGGAAGGGGGGGGGGGGGGTTCGGCCTGGGCGTCTACGGCATATGGTTTGGGAATACGGAGCCGGGGCACGGGGCTTTTTCGTCTTTTTTCGAAGCGTCAGTTGCAATGACCACGTGGGATGGGTATTCGGACTGGTAAGCCAGGAGAATGCTATTGAGTATGTTAGGCAGGAGAAGCTTAGCGTTTTTAGGGAAAATATTATCAAACGAAACCCTTACTACTGTGGATGGTATCTCCAAGGCGGGAACTGACAGGAGGGTGGTGTTTAATGGAGTAAGCAACGAATTGGCAAAAATGACCTGTGGGCGCCGGAGACTAGACCAATATATACCAAAAAAGGACCTTGCATGCTGGAGGAAAACAGCCTGTGGTCTGGCCAGCGGGGACTTAAAGAACTTTGCGAATGCATTAACGGTTAGGTATTTGAACCTGGAGTTCAGCGTTAGGACTACGGCTTCTAAGTACAACACTCTAATCGGGACGTAAGCGGGCAGGCCTAAGCAGCAGCGCAATGCTTGACGTTCAAGCTTCACCAAAGGCAAGAGCTTATAGGCCGCAGAGCCAGAGAACAAAACGCACCCAAATTCTAAGACTGGGCGAACATACATGCGGTAGATCATCAAGAGTGTATCTGCTCTCAGACGTGATCGCTTGTTGCTAAGGCCTCTCAAAAGAGCGACAGCGCGGGAGCCTTTCACTGCAATGTGCTCAATGTGGAGACGCCAATTCAATTTACTGTCATATATAACTCCAAGGTATTTTAGTGAATCAACCTGCCGAATGGATTGTTGACGATAGGATAACGAAATAGATATTGGGTCCGTAAGGGGGAACACGAGAATGGCACACTTATTAATATTTAACGAAAATTTCAGAGTGTCCAGCCATAATTCTAGAGCATACAGATACGACTGAAGAGAATGAAACAGTGAATGAATATCCTGCGAAGAAGAGAAAAAGGCAATTTCATCTGCATAAACCTATGTTTGTACATCAGGATGACTAGGTATGGAGCTCAAGAGCACATTAAATAGCACTGGGGACATGACAGACCCCTGGGGGACTCCACGCGTCTGCTTATAATGAGAAGAGGCGTAGCCATGTTGGTAACAAAAGAACTCTCTGCTTTCTAGAAAAGCCGCTATCCACGCAGTGATGTACTCCGGGAATGAATAATAAGCCAGGAGATCTAGGAGGATGTCATATTCCACGCTGTCGTAAGCTTTTGAAATATCCAGAGTGACCAATGCTGCAACCTGCTTATTCCGTCGTGCCCACTGAATGCGACTTTCTAAGTCTATATGTGCCCACCAAATGGAGCATCCTTCTCTAAAGCCAATTTGTCTGCAGTTTAGGATATTCTTATCAGTCAGAAACTTGTTAATCCGGGGATGCAAAACGCGCTCAATCACTTTACCTAGAGTAGATGTTAGAGCTATCGGCCTAATGTTATCAATTGCATAACCGAGCTCCGGCTTCTTAGGGAAAGGCAGAATTTTGGCCAAACGCCATTCAGATAGAATCCATGCGTTTCTAAGTGAAGCGTTAACTACATTTAGCAAATCTGCCGGAGCTTCATTATACAACAATTTCATCATTGCGGTGGTAATACCATCCGGCCCTGGCGCAGACTCTGGGAGGGAAGAAATCACTTTACCCAGTTCGCCTATAGTCACCTCTTCAAAATCAGCTGAGCCTAGAGTACGACGGCTCGTAGGAGGAATCATCGACGCAAATCGCAGCTGTAGGTCACCAGCAATATTCTCTAGGAAGTCTACGATTTCTTCCGGCGTACGAACCAGTGAGGGTGCATTCAGAGAGGGGGCACATGATTTCCTAGACCTCATAAACTTGAATAATGCTTTTTTACGACGTGGTTATGATAGGGCTGAAAATCGGCCAATGTTAAAGGATTCCTTTGCACGTAGTACAGTTCGCTTGAAAGTTGCGCGGTAAAATTTAAAATTAACCCAGTTAGCCGGACTCTGATTGTGAAGAAACTGCTTCCAAGCGGCTTTCCTACGTCGGAAATCTCTGGTATATTCTTCATTCCACCAAGGACTACACGAGTTGTTGTGGACTGATGCAACAGTAAATTTTGCTTTGCGTATGGAATCATTAATAGCTGTGATCACGCTTTCAGCCCTGCAGGTTTGTTCCATAGGTGGAAAAGTAGAGAGTGCATTGCCCAAAGCCGAGGAAAATTTAGTTACATTGATGAATGAATGTACTCTGTGGCTAGGTATTTTCGCGGTGCAAACTATTTCGAAAAGAATAGGTATATGATCACTGTTCGTCTCGCAATCAACTGTTGACCACGAGGATACCAGCCCTGATGTTGCAAAAGTGAGGTCAAGGACAGACCGCGACTGACCACTAATAAAAGTGGCATTGCCCATATTTCTACACTGAAGGTCATTATCGCCTGCCTATTCCCACAGACGTTTCCCTGAGGTGTCTGTCCTAAATCCCCAAGATACATGATGCGAGTTGAAGTCTCCCGCCACTACCACAGCTTTCTGGCACACCGCGATAGCCGAATCTAAAAGTCTGACTTCGAAAACTCCGTGGGGGAAATACAGGGCTTTCCCCAGGCATCGAATCAAGGGGGGGTGTCTCAATGGCTCTGGGGGGGAGGGGGGGGTCATAAACTAGAAAAGCTGTTTTTTTATGCCACTAGTTAAATAATAGACGTCTGTTAACCAAACGCTCATCCCCGTGACGTACGTTTTTCATTTTCTATATATATATATATATATACAGAAAGATAGGTCAGCAGTCTATAACGCCAAAGGGGGCATAGGGGTGTGGTTAGGCTCTTTTCTTTTTCATTACGGTTAATGAAGTAAACATTAACGAAAAAGAAAAGAGCCTAACCACACCCCTATGCCCCCTTTGGCGTTATAGACTGCTGACCTATCTTTCTGTATTTCCTCAACGAGCCCCTCATTTCCTTACTATATATATATATATATATATAAATATATATACATCTGAGAGGCGGTGCTTTCTATTCAATCTAAGAAAAAAAAAATTTAGAGAAATTCTTTTTTTACCATGAAAGGTCGTATTCAGTTTTTTTTAATGTCTCGCCATTTTTCAACGTATAAGGACATTTTCGAACTTGTTACCAGGGCCAGTGACGAAATTTGAGTTCTTGAAACAATGTTTATGTTATACACGCATTATGGAGCACTTATAAATCAGGCACCGATTGTACGCTCCCGATTTATTAAAACGCCAGGATTAGCTTCCGTAGCGCTTCGCATCGCCAAATTGCCCATTTTAAATGTACATGCTGAAATGTACATGCTGCTTATTTTGCCCGAGGCTACTGCCAAGAATAGCAGACGGGCAGCCCGCGCATGCGCAGATCGATACTGAAAAAGGTCCATACAAGGACTGACAAGAGTGAAATGTGGGGATTCAAGGGGGGGGTGTCCAGAAAAACTAGGGGGGGTCTACACACCCCCTAGGGGGCGTGTAGGGAAATCACTGGGGAAATACACGTTTACCAATGAAAAAGGCTTGCAACCCGGCAGAAGCAAATCAATACCTAAAATCTCACATTGAGAGGACAAGAAGTCAAAAGTCTTAAAGGCATTACGGCAGAAGTTATTAGATATTAATCTTAGTAAACCCCCACCGCGACCTTGACGGTCCAGTCGGGAAGTTTTATAGTTATGAAACGCAAAACATGTGCCAGAGTCCAACCAAGTTTCTTGTAGAAAGATAATTTCAGGGGAAAATTTAGCAGTTAAAGAGTAAAGGTCGGAAGAAGAGGATCGAATCGAGCGGCAATTCCATTGTAACACTTTAAGACACGCCATGATTAGTTATATGTTAGCCTCAGTCACCGCTTTGGTTAGGATATCGTCTGGCGTGGTGTTGCGTAACTGGGCGTTCCTATTTTTTTTTTTCGCAGAGGGACCGGGTGGAGCGGACGTGCCTCTCTTATTGGAAAAGGTAACAATCATGTCTTCAGACGATGTTTCTTCACACGCATCTGGAGGTAGCGGGACTGTGGAGCAATCCATAGGTGGGTGACAAGTGAACTGGGAAGCTGTAGGCGAAGGTCGCGTATCATGACATGGATTGTTCAATGTGATTTGGCTGGTAGAGGAAAGAAAAACAGCAGGTACAGATGCAGTGCTTTGAGACTGCGCTGGTGCAAGCACTGTTGCATTACTTGCCAAGGTGTTGGTGCAGAGTGGGTTTACCACGGAAGCTGTCATTAGTGGGGCTACTGGAGAGCTCTGAGGAGGAGCAGTGACGGCCTCAGGAATACTGAACGATGGATTTGTAGAGTTGGAGTTGAGCTGCTGCATGAAAGCGAGTATGCCCTGGAATGCTTGGAGCAGTTGAGAGAACTGCGACGACATCATCTGCATTTGCGCTTGCATTTGCTGAAAGCCTTCTGAAAATATACCTGACATACGGTCAACCGCTGCAGGCATGGCTTTTGCGATAGCAGCATCTAGAAGCGAAGGGCAGGAAGGTTTCGTTGTGGCCACCTGACGAGAGGCAACACCCGCGTATCCGAAAGCCCGCTCTCTGACAATGGCTGCGGCTTCCGCCCGCGAACGTCGACGTTTTTCTAGAACTTCGAGCACACTGACTTCCTGAGCTCGTGCAGGACAGTTGGAGTAGTCCGCTGGGTGTCCTTGTTGACAGAGGCAGCACATTACCTCATCTGCGTTGCATTCGGAAGCTGAGTGCGCGCTCCCACACGAGCAGCAACGAAGGGACGATTTACAACCCCCCAAAGAGTGCCCAAATCGCCAGCACCGTTTGCACTGCAAAGGACGTGGATTTAAACGATCAACTCTGAAAACGAGTGGCCAGACCTTAATTTCAGAGGGGCAAGTGAGACCTGCAAACGTGGCGATGACCGATTCAGTGGGGACCCTGTTGTTATTGGCCTCTCGGCTACAGCGATACACTGCAATCACCCCAGCATCTGCAAATTTGTGGAGCACGTCCGTGGCGCTCAACTCTGCGCTAACACCCCGTATGATGCCCTTTGAGCACGCAAGATGATGAGGGATGAACGCACTCACCGGAATGGAGCCGAACATGCGACAGTTTAGCAGGTCAGAAATGCAGGACAGATCAGACGACCTACACACTAGGCCACCCTTGCCGAATCGCCGGACCTCGGTCACCGGCTGGTAGTGCTGCGTGGCACCCTGCAGGGCCGACTGGACTGCCTCTGGATGGTTGAGACGAATGGACGCCCCATTAGCCGGAACCAGAGCCACAGGAACCCTGTTCACGCCACCACTGGAGAATAAATTCAGAGGCAGCTCCTGCGCAGAAAGGGAAGCCGACCAGGGCGATGGCCCCTGGCCGGGAGAGCTGAACGACATCAGCTCGCCTGCTTCCCGAACCTACAATTTAGGAAATGCTCCAGCGTTAGAAATTGCTCTCTAAACGAAATGAAAAAGCAATCTGAAGTCTAAAAAACTTGGCCAAAACCCGCAAGGGGAAGCAGAGAACAGGGGAGAGTAGCCAAAGACACGTGCGCCGAGCACCTCCTGCGGTACTTCTTCTTCCACTGCTACCAGCGTGCGCGCATACCGTCGTGTATAGATTGGCCACGATCGCATGGCACTCTTTCTTGATGTAACGCATACCCCGATAAGCTGATGGCGTTGCAAGAGTTTTTTTTTTTTTGCGAGAGTTTGCCTTACGGCATAACAGTTATATGTACAACATCACATTTGTGTCACGCAGAAACGTAAGCAGAGACCGGTACAGCGGGCGGCCCCAGATCCACCGCTGTAGATCAGGGGGTCTCCCAGGATGGAGCCCTGTGCCTCGGAGGTGTTGCAGGCGAGAGGTTTGCAGGGCAGGGCAGGTCCATAGAAGGTGGCTCGTGTCGGCTTCGGACGCAGGGACCATACAAAAGGGACAGGTGTCCGCAAACGGTGAATGATAGCGGGCAGGCCAAGCGTGGGTCACATCTGGGGATAATGCCACCCCAACTCGAAGCCTCCGCAGCAGCACCTCCTCCCAGCGAGCGATCCCACTGGGGAGGTCAGTTCCACGCGGTGGAAGTAAAGCACGCGTGGAGCGGCGGAGGCTCCACGCGTGCTTTACGCGTGCTGTGGGGCGGAGTTGCTCTTTATCCTTGCTACAATTTTTCATTTATTTATTTATTTATTTATTTATTTATTTATTTATTTATTTATTTATTTATTTATTTATTTATTTATTTATTATACCTTACAAGCCCATAGAAGAGCATTGAGTAAGGGAGGTTACATGTTTGTATAAGCATAAAAAAGTGTTGACAAAAAGAAAAAAAAAACAAGTACACAATATAACTTTTGGGCAATCATCTTGAAGACGTAAATTAACCACGTCAAACGTGTTTCTATAAACAATTATTGCAAATACACACGGTTTTTGCGAAGTCTAAAGCAAAGGTGTAAACTTCCATGAACAGTACCAATATTATTCTGGCAATGCGTTATTCCACAATTACTAAGAAAAATGTTGGTGCAGATTTTTGATCAAGCTATCATGACTAAGTATGGATGCAATTAGCGACTTGCCAAAATGCGCGTGAAACTTACTATTATGACGGCGTCGTGACCTGCGCACTAGAGCGTTAAAAGGAAGCGGGTTTTGCCTAATGCTAACTATGTATTTATGGGAAAGGCATAATAGCATGATAGTGCGGCGGGTATCTAGCGTCTAGAGTGATAATACTTGTTTAATTTGGGTAATGCTAAGACACGGAGCAAGAATGCGGTAAGATGACGGTCATACATGCGTGTAATAAATCTTGCGGCTTGGTTTCTAATAGATTTCAGCAGTACCATTAGGTCGTTTTGGTGAGAAGACCAGATTGCTGACGCGAATTCTAGCTCTGGACGACTTAAGGTTAGATATGCTTGTCTGCGGACAAGAGCTGGTGCGCATCGTAAATTTCGTCGCAGATAATCGAGTGATTTAGAAGCCTTTGCGCATTTGGCGTACATGTGGGTACTCTACGAGAGATTTTGTGTTATATGAACACTTATAGGAAGCGGATTGCGAAACTGCAGTGTTGTTGATTAAATAAAGAAATTCTAAATTATCGCGTTTCGACTAACATAGATTACTTTGCATTTACTCAAATTAAGTGACATTTGCCCTGCGTTACACCAATTGTAGATTGTGTATATTCACTTTTTCAATTACATTGATGGTGGCGGCCACGAATGTTGCCGATCCTGTGTTAGCTTCTGGCACGCAAGCTTTTTTTACAAATTTTGAGTATGCTAAAGTAGAAGAGAAAAATTTTCCCAACTCGTATCGTGCAAATGCCAACACAGTTGTTTTTACGGATGATAATATCATGCAACTTCTTTCAGGCAGCTGTGGACGCTATTTGACATTTTTGTAAAGCAGACTGCAGAAAAACATCTCCGGCGTTGGGCCTCCAGACGCTGTCGTCATTCGCTAATATGGAGGGCTGCAACCTGAAAGGCACTCTGTACAGCAAATCTTCCGTAACGTAACTGCGCAGAAAACAAAACTCAGGGTGTAAAATTAGCGGAGAGACCAAGGGCCGTGACACGCCGGAGGCCTATTTCTAAACGCTTCACTGCACAGAGCACCCACGTGACATGTCGGTTCGCGCGAAGCAGAATGGTAATTAAATACCGTAATTGGCCGCGCCCCAAGCCTCAACGAACTACAACATACCAAAGCACTATTATTAACAAAAACAACACGTAGATTTATGTTATTCAAAAATTAGAAAAAATTTCTAAGCACAGAAAAAGAAAACTCCATCTTCTGGGGCTCGAACACAAGCCGTCACCACCTGTAGGATCATTATAGCAGGCGCTCGAAAAATAGCGCACGCAGTGATATCACACATGTCACGTGGGTGCTCTGTGCAGCGAAGCGTTTCGAAACACGCGTCGGGGTGATACAGTGGTGGTTCTATTTACATAGGTGATGAGAAAGACGAAGCAGCTCGAGCTACAGTTGCTCCCACGTGATGACAGGCAGATTTCATCCCCATTTTTTAGCATAATTTCTTGCTCTACTCCTTGGAATCCTGAAACTTGATTCGGCGAATTCTTCCGACTCTCTGTCGGTGTGCATGGCTCTCTCCTCAGAAACTTTACATCCTATTCTCAAAACTTTTAAATGCGGAGCATTTCTTAGGCTCGCCTGGTCCTCCGTGGTTGATGGCGGCGCCGTCCACACGCTCACTCCGCATGCGCGTTGCGTCGAGGCGCAAGTGCGCGTCTCTCCCCCGTACCCTGCTCGCTCTCAACAACAGGTGCGGCGGTGCGGGAGGAGCGCGTGTACCCCATGCGCTCCGTCGCTCTCAACAACAGCTGCGGTGGCGCGGGGGAAGCGCGTCTGTGCGCGCATGCGTCGTAGCTACCCGCGCGTTGCGTCGCGCTCAACAGTAACGGCGGCAGGGCGTGTACACGTGATAACGACGTGGTGGGTGCGTGGAAAGTTCGCGCGCTTGTGTACGGAAGTGTGCGCAGGCGCGTCTCTCCCCCGTACTCCTCTCCCTCGAACGCGGGTGGTGTGTATATAAGCGGCGGAACGCGCGTTCGGAATTCAGTCAAGGGCGTCTTTGCTTGGCTTTCGCTTGACTTGTCGCTTTGCTTGACTCGAGTAGATGCGGTGGAAGCAACGTCTTCACCAGTTACGCAATCGCACGACCGCTCCTCAAAGACCCCTTGATAGTGCACTTTAGCGACCACAAAGCAGTCATCCTCTCCGTCCAATACAACGACGGCACCAAGCAATAAAGACAGACTAACTTTACACTCCTTGCCTTCGCTTCTCTTTCATTCAATAAATAAGAATAATAATGACGAAATAACAATTAAGCATTCCCAAACCATACCCAATTACGCAACATTCACGCGATACCCCCACCACTCTGCGACGCATTTACTCGAGTTCCCCCCGTGGGAAGATGCGGGCGGGTTTTTTAATCCTCAGTCCCCATTCACGTGCGGGAGATTCGGCTCGTTTGGCTACCCGGCCAATGTGTGTTAGTCCTCAATGAAACCCCTGACATATTAGCTAAAACAGCTTTGGCTTTACTGATCGTCGAGGTTCTTCCCCCGTTTTCTGACGTGTTGTTGGCACGTTATCGCCAATACCTGTTCAATCAAGATGCCTCCGATCATGGTCTGAACACTTCTCCTGAGCTTGAATACCTCAGGTACCGCTGGAACAGAGGTTTATGCCAAACTCGCTTGTGCGAAGTATTGCTGACTTCTTTTCGTTGTGGTTTGCCGCCACATAATAGGTATTTATATAGGGCAAATCTTATAACCTCCCCCTTGTGCAACTTTTGCCAAGAATTTGAATACGAAGAGCATTTCTTTCTTTTTTGCCGTTGATTTTCGAACCATTGGAGAAGGCTGCTGGAGATTCCCCTACTACGTCTTGGACTGCCTTTAACTGTACCGGTGCTTTTTTCGTTTGGGGGGACTAGGCAGGGCCGATGCCACAGGGACGTGTGCACCGCCATCCACTGCTTCATTTCAGAGACAGTTCGTCTGCAGTGTTAAACAGATTCCGATTAGGCTGACTTTTACTATAGTTTTTCTACTCTTGTCTTAGTTTTTTTTTGTGTGTTTTCTCTCTCTCTCATAAACCTAGACCAAATTATTTCTTCTGCTCCATTATTTTGCCTCGCATGATTGATTATAATAGAAACATAGCTCTTCTTCGCCAAGCCCCTTAGTGGGTATGCGCCATTTTTCGGGCCACCACCACCACCACCACCACCGATGATGATAATGGGATGGGTGCACCGATTATAACTAGCATTAACATTTCAGCATCTTCCCTACCCAGAGTGAGTGAAACAACTTTATTGACGATCCGGCATAAAGGGGGGAAGGGGTAGAAGAATTAAAGCTAGACACTAGCGTGCTCGGGCGTCCCGGAGAAAGAAACTGTGGTCAGTACTCGTCCAGTATACTCTTAAACATGCTTGTTGTCATATCCTCTGAGGCAATTGGAAGGCGATACTGCCGAGCGGTCGTCTTCTGAGCACCCTCGGAGTGTGTTGGTGAAGTCCACACAGCCAGGTCAGAATTCGCAGGCGGTCTTCGAAGGTGGTGTACTCGGTTGCAAGTTCTTTAGGTTTTTCTACTCAGGCCTGTAAACATTGTCTTAGACGTGGTGTTGTCTGCCCATCGTGTTGGTCGGCTTTCAGTTACGCCACCATGGCTCTTTCTATTTCAACGGCCCGCCGCCGGCATCGAGGGACCCTCTTTCTAGTAGAGCAAAGTTCATATAACTCTGAATCGCAGGAGGGCTTTCATCTCTGGTTTTTCGGCACCAAAATATCAAGCAGGAAAAAAGACCAACGTCCGTGATGTACCGGTGATAGGGGGGTGGTTCTAAGCAGATCGAGCTAGAGCTGCGCCCGCCTTATGGCGGGTTCTGATGATGACGACCTAATTAATGCAGCGATGATAACTACCAATGAAGTGTCAACTTACGGCGTGCCCGGTATGGGACCCATCTAAGGGGATATATATAACGCTTCGAGTGTCAGCGGTCCCCCCAAAGCTTCGGTGAAGGAGAAGTTTATGTATCTACCTCAATAATCAACTACATTCTGCTTCCACGTCCCTACTGTTGCAGTGATAAACACATTCCGCTCGCCATCTAAGAGCACGCAGTCAAACTTGTGTAAACAGCTGCATGCTAGTCTGGGATGTAGATTGCACCTGCACACTACTGCAAGCTACGACGAAATAAAGGTAGGAGCTATTCGACGTGTACGCTGGCGCCTAGGTTTTCTGTTAGATCATGACGGAAAAGCTTCCAGTGAGTAGGATTCACATACCGCTTAATGTATTGCAGCAGATGAGAGACTGCCTAAGTAGTGCGGGGAGGTGATCACTGCCACGTACTATCGGCGTCAAATGAAACGCGAACACGAAAATATAAACCAGAACGTGCAAAATTTAAAAAAATGCTTTTCGTAGATTTCATATAATAAGACGCTCTTGGTATATTTGGAAATGCACATTTTCCAAATTTTGTTTTTGTTTTTGTAGCTAGGCCACGCTCTATGTTGGCTTGCATTGAAAGAAATCGCGATATTTGTGTGTCCAGGTTCATATTTTCGTGTTCAATTTTCATTTGACACCGATAGTACTTCTATATCCAATGTCCAACTGATACCATTCAGTATGTCCTGCAAACTTAAAATATGTCAGTCTAGCATGATTTTAAAACCTCGTATAATTATCAGAGACCTGTTGTTTAGAACGGATAGCTTGCTTTTGCCAATTTCACACTCAACCACTTTTCTACGGACATCACAGCAGTACCTTCCCTATGTAAGATTTTGAATGTTAAAATCCAGTCATGTCATTACGTTGAATATTTGTAGCTGAAAATAAATGTGCACGTGCGTCGACTCTATAGCGGTAAACACCCTGCAGGTATACACTTTCAACGGCAATTAGAACGTTACCGTAAAATATCGTTACAGCACATGCTTAAATTTCGGACAAAGCTTTTATCTGGGCGTAGACACGAACGGGGTAACCTCTTCTGCACGTGCCACAGAGGTACTGAGTCAGCAGGTCACCCATTGAGGCTACCGCGAACCAGGGCTGCGGTTACCACTAGGAACTAGATTGCAGAGCATGACCTAAATTCAGTACAAAGCGCCGCTGTCTTACGACCTCAGATGCCACACATTGTAGGTGTAAAACCAGAAAACCCTTTGTCGAACAGCAGCACTTCTTTATCTTGACCCCAGTAGCATTTATCACCCAAGGCATCGCAATCAGCTAACTAGAGCCTCTTGTTCGCACAATGCCCTCAGTTCTTACTGATTCTTCACAGAGCTTTTGTCCTTGATGCTTGGTCTTCAAGCACTAAAAACTGCGAATAGTGCGAAGATTAAAGCATTCCAATAATTATTGTCGGCGGTGTTCCCGTCACTACGCTTCACTTAGTCTTGTTCGGCCGCATTCTCAGAATATTTGAAGATAACACAAAGCACAATGGAATATCGCTCACGAATCAACGTCACTTCAAAGTACCCAAGTGCCTTAGTGGTGCATAATCTGACACATCGTATTTTTTATTCCTCTCACACCCTGAGCCAGAATTAGGTTATCTTTCACATCTAATTTGGAATCATATAAAACATGGATGGCGAGGCCCTTTTCAAACACAAAACTCTCTTCGGTGTTCAGTTATTCTAGCTCGTCACAGGTGAGTTAGTCGAAGTAGAAACTGCTTGAAAGGTACTGAAACTCTTATGAGAAGTACATAGCTTTACAGAATCACCCGCTACTTTAAAAAACAAACATTGCAGCTGGCACTTCTTTTTATACTTGAAGTTTTGTCGTGAGGTAAATTTAAAATTGGAGGCACATTTAAACAGTGCTACAAGTGTTCAGCAGTCTAAATTTTGTTGTACTCGTTCTGTTAAATAAACAACATTTCCAAATATTTTTGCATAGGCTACCAGGCATGAAGCTTGTCGCATGGATTACATTCTTCGCTCTGGCAGCTGGGACCTGTAAGTAAAAGCTTCCATATAAAAGTTTTCTGTCCTCTCTGTCCTTAACTTGTACTCCGAGAAACTTAGCGCCAGAATTTTGTGTTACAAGTGCTTTAAAATGGACATCATTTCGATAATGAATATTGGGACACCTCAACAAAAACAAAAGGATTGTAATTATGATATAACGGCATTTTATAGTAAGGACCGGGCGTTCTGATGGTACCTTTCTTGGAGACTGCAGCAAACAACAAGCTTGTCTTGAAGGGCATAGGGATTTTTGAAAGCCATTCACCGAACATTTAGTTTTTCTTTGGCGGAATCAAAAAACAAGGAAATTATCGTACGTTGACAAGAGTGGAAAAAGATAAAAAAAAAGAAATTTTTTTCCTGTACATTCGTAGACGAATTCGCAAAGGTAACATAGGGGCGCAAGCGTAGGCTTCCGAGTGTCCGGATGAAAGTGTGGTCGCGGTCACTGCAGCTGTTTTTCTTATGCATGTGATATCTCCACTGCTGTGTGCCTCCCACCCAAGTTGTAGATGCAACACGCGGATTCCCGAATTTATAGTTTTCAAAATTTCATTCCGTTCTTCTCACAAACAAGAATTTAATTTCTGTGTGTGTGAGTGGGGACGGGGGTGTCAGGCAGAACTTTACCTTCTTCCCCTCACCGCGCACGCTTGTGGTTTGATGTGTCGCTTGGGGCACCATAATAATTATTGGTCGTCTTTCTGTTTTTTTGTTATTTAATTTAGTTTTGCTTAATCTCTTTTTTTTCCTAGTAATGCGCAGCTGCGCATTATATGAGGCTTCGCCCGCTTGCGCGCCCTCGCGACCTTAACCTTTCAGAGGAAGTGTGGGGCACCCTCCATTCCTCCCCAGCATGCGCGATATTTCTCTTTGTGGCTGATACCAAAGCGGCAATTAAAAAATAGGGACAATGTGTCTAGAAAACGCCACGAATACTAAAATTTTTACTACCACGTTGTTAAAGAAACCAGAAAATATAGCTACCTCCGTGATTTAGCAAGGTCGGCCCCCAGCCACAACTATTTCATAACCGCGTCAAGACCCTTCAGCATGTGACATGGTCAACGACTTTGTAAACTGAATGTTATCGCTAACCAGTCGGAGAGCCGCCGCAATTGGTGTGTGACGCGGTTTTGTTTCAAAACTGTTGTTTAAAAACCTAGCGTGTAGATGAAATAAGGTTCACGTTACGCGTTACCAAATCGCACAAATGAAGAATAAGCTTACTCAGAGGGACAGCAGAGCTGTTTAAGCCTTACATGATGGCACGGAATGCTTCGTATTGTAACGTCTGTTCCAGGAAGCATTCCAGGAAGGATGGGTCATAGGTAAAAACACAATTCCTATTTTTTCTTTAGTAACACAACCATCCCACACGAAAAAAAAACGTTTCCTCATTTTTCTGCAGAATGAGTGATGATTACTAATATTAATTTAACATCTCTGGATACATTAAAAAATTAAGTGCCCATAAAATGGACAGAGCTCGTGCCTTTACTGGTGAACCTGCAGTAACAGTACGAACTGCACTTTTCTTTCATGCTCTCCAACTCGTCAAGATGGTGCCAGTGTGTGAGTATTTAACTACCTTTACTTTTATTTTACTTCTTCTCTGGTACGTTACACCTCTGCATAATACGGGTAAGTGGTTATGACCTCTGTCTTTTTGCAGAGCGCCTGTGCCGCTAGCTCAGGCTCGTTTGCTGCAAAAAGGTGAGTGTAATGTTTTACACATGCCTTAAGACAGGTCGGGATTCGTAAACAAGATCTCGCCTTTGCGGTGTTTGTGTCGATTGGACTGTTACGTTTCTCGGAAATCAAATTCTTGAGACCCGGGGTGTGTACAACAAGGCAAGTTGCCTTGCCGTGCTCTTATTTCCAACAAATTTTTCAGACGATGGAACCTTACCAAGTAAGAAGACAGCAGAGACCATAGAATCCATCGGGAAAATACTACAAGGTCAAGCCTCAACCCTCACCCCAGAACAGCTCGACACGGCACTAAACGCTATCAAGGACCCGAACTCCGAAGAATATGGCTTTCTTATAACCTTACTTCTTGCTGCCATTGGTGCAGCTGTTAGCAGTGCTGTCGGTGCAGGGGTGGGCCATGCACTCAACAAGGGCTGACTGAGTGCACAGCCACCACAACGGCCGGATACGTGAAATAAAACACTTCAACAGTCTAAGAAATTGCCGTGTCTTCGCTTCGCTGCTGAAAACATGCATAACCACGCTGTTTACCCAACGGGGAAAAGGCGGTGCACAACAAAGCCGTGTATTCATTTTGTATCACAAATGTGAAATGTGCAGTGGCCTGTGCAGGCGCAACATAATCCTCGCATTTTGTAATACAGTAGACTCGTGATTATTTATGCTCGAAGAAACCGCGGGATTCGGTTTGAGTTGTCAAGTGTCTGAATTATCAGAAGTTGTCATACATATGACTCAGGGCAACATACTGACTTGTGCTGTAATGAAAGACTCTCATATGTCTAATAATACAACACTCACCCACAATACTGAAGTGTCATTCACACATTGAAAAAAAATTCGAATCGATTTCTGCCTTGTCTTTGCATGAGAGTTAAAAACAGTTTTACAAGCTAACAAGGGCATCCAATTAATTGCGAGAGTTTTCATCACCGGTCAAGAGCGTGGGAATACAGCATTCCGCTGAAGCCCTGTGCAGCTGTCATGCATGGTTTTTCCCGTGTTGTTTGTGGCTCTTTTTTACTGTCACTTCTACGCTGGGCCAGCAACACCGCCTCCCCAATAGGCCACGCCTGCCGTCTTGTTCTACTTTCTTTCTTCCTCAAGCCACACCCGGTTGTTGGTCGTAAACGGTTTCGCTTTGGCACGTGTATACTGGTAATAGGTTTAATTTGTGACAGCTGTTTATATAGAGATGCAAATGTGCAGCAAGGAGCGGCAAATGCATCAGATGATTTCCGGCAAGGACACCAAAAATGAACGAATTAACCGAAACAACGAAATGGAGGGGTTTGATTACGCGGATTTAAAAGAAACTAAAAAGATAGCGGGCCGACCAAAATTTTTAAATTTTCTTTAGTTAATCGAAACCTTAAATTATTCGAGTTTGAATTATCGCGAGTCTACTCTACTGTATCATGAACGACGTTTGTTTGCAGTGTGATAAATGTGGGCATATCTGTTCTCCGGCAGCACCTCTTGTCCCAAAGGTTAAATATTTAAGTTCCTGCTGGTGGAGCTCGCCCACAGGGTTCTACTTCAGAGCACGAACAAATGCTGCAATATAACAGTTGTAAAGCCGCCCACAGGCGTAGCCGGAACATCACATTGGACTTTAGCGCGGAATATTGCAATAGTTCCCACGGAAAAGTGTTCAGAAAAGTGAGTAGGATGTACGAGCTCCCTTAAACTATTAAGAAGTGCACCAGTTGTGACTAAACTAACTCCCACAAATGCAGGACGAGATGAGTAGTGGGTGAAGCGTTACTCCGGCTATGCCTGCGGACTACTCAACTTGCTCTTACGTGGTTGTATTTTCTCGTTCACTGATAGTGCTTCTGCTACTTTTTTTAATACTCGTCCGCTTTAGCAGAAAACCTGGGGTTTTGGCGCTGGTGTAGCCAGAAGCTGGTGACTCTGTTGCACTGGCCTCCTCCACTCTGGTGTTTTTCTCTGGGGTTATTCATAATTGTTGTGTCGGAGCGAAGCTCGGTCGCAAAGCTGCTCCGACGAGGCTCTTGTTTTACAGGGTGACGTAGGATGCACACCACACACTGCACCTAAACTTATGGATGTAAGTGCGGGGATTAGTTTATGTACAGTGACAGGGCAATGCCGGAGGTGAGGGTCGTGAAGTCTAAACCGAGAGGCAGTCCCACCAGAAACGGTCCTCACAATATGTTAGGGTAAGTACAAGAGAGCGAGAGTTGCGTGTATATACTACACAAATGCCCACACCTACTCTTCATTCCTATGGTCACACTACTTTATCATCTAGCGTGCACGTCGTATAGTGTTTTTAAACGCACGGCAGATCGGTTTTTCACCTCTTTCATTTGGGCCAAATTCTAGTACAAAGGTAGTAAAAATGGTGTATCGCGCGCTGTTGGGGCTCTTTGACCCCCTTAAGGAAAATATAGTTCACATATAGCTTCCGCGCACCGGCACACAAGAAATATACCTAGTTTAAATGGAATGTTGCATTACATCTTAAAATGGGAGCTTGTGCGTTTTCAGGAGTATTGTAACTTACAAAATTGTATGCAAGTTTGTAACCGATGAGTAAAAATTACGCAACCGGGACCTTTTTGTATTGCTGTCGTGCGTAGCTGCACACTTGCACAGACAGAGGCTGTTACATAAAGAAGGCCACACATTTGCTCGAAACATCGTCAAATATATGGTTTATGGGGAAGCTTTTATCTGAAACCAGAAAATATTTCACCTGCGTAAAATAAACGAGAATGTAAGCATGAACGACTACGTATTCTTTTAAAGATTTTAAGATTTTAAAGTCTGGCGGTTACGTCTCTAGTAAAGCATTCTACTGGCCATTCCAATGATGCTGATGTATCAGTGACCAAAATAAAGCAAGAATGCTTGGTTTGTAGCTCATAATCAAAATCGTGCTCCTTCCTTGACTTCCAATGCCAAAGTATAAAGGGTGCGGTTTCAATCGGGCTGGAGTGGCTGTTTTTTCTGTTGGAAGCGAAAAGCAAAAACGTCAGTGTGTGGTGATTTCGGCGCACGGTAAAGATCCCTAGGGGATAAAATTATTCCACATTCCTCCCCTACGGCGCGCCTCAGCCCAGCTGTATCTTCAGGGCATTAACCCTTACAATCAATCAATCAATCAATCAATCAATCAATCAATCAATCAATCAATCAATCAATCAATCAATCAATCAATCAATCAATCAATCAATCAATCAATCAATCAATCAATCAATCAATTTTAAAATATATTAGTTGTGCCGATTTTCGTAACAAATGTTCAGTTTCTTCATTGCCGTAAAATAACTTCCACAAACAGCCCCTTCCACCGCAGATGTTGTACTGCATGTAGATGTTTCTTAAGTGGACGCGACTGTTCGATACTACCACTGGCTTCTTTTGCTTTCGCAGCACCTTCTATATTTTGTTATTGCCCGCCAGTGACGAAGTGGTTCGAAAAGTGTCCCCCAAAAAATGGTAATTGACCGTTGCCCGCTACCGCCCACTGGTTCTTTGCGGTAAACAATTTCAGACTTGGGGGCATTGTGGACGTTGTTTAAATATTTGCACTAAATACTTCTATAAGCCTTATCTCTCGGACTAAATTACTTTCATAACATTGAGAACTTACCGCTTGGGGTAAGTCACCTTTTCATAAAAATTTTCCGCGTGCACAATGTGACCATAGAAGATCTGGATTGGCTGATGCAAATATTTTTGCTTTAGTGCAATATAATGAGGGAGTTATTTTGCCACGTTTGGCTGGAAATCTTACCGGTGCGGATATGTTACAACTAATATCAATAATGGTAAAACACAAGTCGTGCATAGTTCTACATTTCACGCGTTGAACGTGCATTAAAGGCCAACTGCACTCAAAATTTCGACTTCTTGAAAACCCTATTTCCGTATAGTCTGCTTAAAAAGAAAGCAACATGCAAAATACAACAGCTGAAATACGCACGAGGACGCCGCAAGCGGCCAGCAAAAATCGGCGATTTTGAAACCGAAACCGAGGAGAGCGCGGCCATTGCAGTGACGTTGCAGCCGTCCAGCGAGCGGCCGGACGGTCACCAGTTCGGGAGAATGCCTGCGCGCAAGCTCTACGCGCGCACGGGGCAGCAGAGCTCGACCGGTTCTCCCGCTGCGTGGCTGGCCAGAGGAAAAAGCCACCGTCGGCTGGAACGTCACAGGCGCGTCATGGCTGTTTACGCGATCCGCCGGCAGGTGCAGAGTGGTCTGCGGCGGAGCCTTTTTAAACGCTTCCGACTGATTAACGAGGCGTTTCACGGGGCTTCCACTTGTGTCTCAGCTTATTTGGGGGTACTTACTACGCATTAAAAACAAATTTGGCCGAGGTGAAATTTGAGTGCAGTTGGCCTTTAAACTTTAAGCATAAAAACTGGGGGTTGGGAAGGGGGGCGGAGGGCGGGCTGTCCTTCAAGCTTCGACTTTGAGAGGTGAATAACATAGGTGAGCAAGAAGAGACATAGATTCGCTGTCTACACTAGTAGAAGACGACGCCACCCTATTTCCTGGAATTGTTAGGCAGTTCCGCATCCATCTCTCATGTGTTATTTCCCAGTAGCCACTCGGTGGCTGCATATCTTCCATGCATCAGAACAGCACCGCCACTGAAGGGACTCTGCAACAGATGGAAACGTTTAGGTGTTCTAGGTGACTCGCATTCCCGTGGGCCCTATCGATCAATAAGTATTTTTGTGTCCCGCCATGACCCTGACTCTTCTGTGATTCGAGCTTCTAGTGCCAGCGTGGTAAAAATGAATGATCGGCGCGAATAGTAAAGGGGAAAGCACTGTTCCTTTGTCTGTCCTTGCGGTTCTTCTTCTGCAGTTTTTATAAACATGAGTGTCGTAGTGAGGGGAAGGGGGCTCATGGAGCTTCAGCTCCCTCCACCCACGACATTTTGTCGCACTGTCATGCACAGCGACCAAGGCAACCACCCGGGCCGGAAACCATCCTGGAATTTTGTGTAGAACCCCAAGACTCCTCTCCGGATAGCACCCTGTTACTCTGCTTTGGTGACCTGTTTTCCTGCTGGCGTACCTACGTCCTATGCAAGCCCACCCCGGGGTTGTCCTGCAAGCGCGCACTCCGCGAAACGACGGAGTCTCTGTTTAGAACAAGCTCTGGTATATACGCCGGCGAAACCGGTGGCCTGGCTGTTTCAGTACCTCCATGCAATGAGGGCCGCCACTGGAAACTATTGCGCTAACGACTTCGAACTTCGTCTCCACACCTTCCGCCCCTTTCGTTTAGGTCTGTTTGAATCTTGTTCCCTGCGTGTTATTTTTAGTTGCTTTCAGGATAGCGTTTTATGTAATTTTGTCCAAAATTTGGGGCACTCTTTCCGGAAGGGGTGTGGTGTCATGAAGTTTCCGCAGTTACCTTTAGCAATCAACACTTCCCGGACCTACGAGACTACGAGCCCCGTAGGGCGCGTGCTTGCTTGGCTGCATCGTCCCGTTGAGCCTACCTTTCGGCGTTTCAGTTCCCGAAAGCTTTGGCCAGCTTGCAAGTATCCGGGTGTGGCGGGCTTTCCGCAGAGTCCTCTCTCAGGTTCTAAGCACTTAAATCTCGTTCTACAGTTCTACATGCGCGAATTTGCCTGCGAAGTTGCTGCTAATGCAGTTCGTGCGGCAAAACGATCTATTGCCGCAGCTACAAAAAATGTTTTGCCGCATGAGCGGTGCCGTAACAGCAAATTTTCAGGTAAATTTCCACCATGTATTACGAGCTTTCTGTATAAATGTGCATTTTGTTGCCAGTGACACTTTTGTTTACCTGATCGCTAATGATCTTCTCGCGTTTTCCACCACAAGTGTTCATTTTGATGTATTTTTCTGTGGCTAATTTTGGGGCGATTATGCGCAGTACGTGACGGTGGACAAGCTGCTCCTACGCAATATGTTGGCATAAAAAACAGCGGCGTTATGATTTGTCCCTGTCGTCACACGAGTGCGAAAATGGTAAAAAATTTCTTGGTTGACAAAGTGGCATCAATATAAAACGCACGCACACAAGTTGTTTGTTTTGGGCTTTTCCCGTTTATAACACCAGCTGCATGCAATCCTTTGTTTGTTTTATATTAGTGTAGTTTTTTACTTGCGTGTTTTTTTCCTTCCATGTTTGTTAAGCATATGTTTGTAAATGTTCAATCTTTCCATGTTTCTGAAGTGTTATTCCTTCTTATGTAGACAACAAAAGGTTGCAAGCAGTGTTAGCGGTTCTGCCACAGTTGTAATAACGTACAAATAATCTTTTATGAATACATGTTTCATTTTCCTTTTTCTTGGAAGTACGCACGGTCCAAGAATTCATCCGCTAAGTGTAACTCACATTGACATGAGTAAACCTTCGTACTCTTATGCACATTTTTTCCCCCTGAAAAATCATATGGAGCAGGTTGAGGTGCCATCAGAGAACCCCCCCCCCCCCCCGCCACCCCCCTGCCACCCCCCACTCCTGAGCAAAATTACTGGCTACTCCCCTGGTTGCCAACTAGTGGTGATGTGCACGTACTTGCAAGTGTTCCGAAACATGGTTCTCCGGTCCTGCAATACTTTTTCCGATAATAATTGGAAATGATGAAATAAAGAATCGGGTAGCCCAGCTGACGCCAACGCGGCACTATAATTAGCAGGTGGTTAAAAATAACGTCTGTATGTAAATATCAAAACGTCGGTCGCAGGAAGTAAGGGTTCATAATAAGATTACGAATGAAATTGCGGCTGAATACGAGCGAGTGAGTATTTGAACTTACAGAACCGCAGATAGCGCACGCCGCAATGAGCGACTGTGCTAGTAAAAATGCCCATCTCCCCGCGAGGGGGACTCGAGTAAATGCGTCGCATAGGGGGTAGGTGTATTGCGTTAACGTTTAGTGTTTGGGGAGTTGGTGGTAGTGAATACGTTGTATCAGGAGCTTCTTGACGTAGTTTGAATGAGTCAAGGATATAAGGCGCGTTCGTAGCCTTTGATTCTGTGTCGGTTTTGTGGCGCAGTGGGAAGAGCACCATGTACCTCGCGTTCCGCCCACAGGTAGTGAATGCATTGTATCAGCAGCTTCTTGACGTAGTTTGAATGACTCAAGGATATAAGGCGCGTTCGTAGCCTTTCATTCTGTGTCGGCTTTGTGGCGCAGTGGGTAGATCACCATGTACATTGCGTTCCGCCCGCAGGGTCGTGGGATCGAAACTAGGCGCCGGTAAGTATTATTTTCTTATATAGTGTAGGGGGAGGGGTGCGGACCTGTTGTTGAGAGCGAGGAGGGTAGCGTGATGCGGGAGAGGAGGAGTGGGGGAGAGCGCGCACCTGCGCGCTGAGCTGCTGCGGACGCACGGCGGACGCTGCATGTGAGTTAAAGAAATGCTCTGCATTTAAAAGTCTGCTGGTACACTTTAACAGATCTCTAAAGCCATGCCCGACATTCCTACTGACCGAAGAGAGGAAATGTTAATAACAGTGTCGGTGTTTAAGTCGGAGGTTGGGTGGGCAAACGTGCGGAAAAAAAGACTCGCTGAGCGATGAC
Organism: Haemaphysalis longicornis; assembly: GCF_048455015.1. Classification (NCBI taxonomy): domain Eukaryota; kingdom Metazoa; phylum Arthropoda; class Arachnida; order Ixodida; family Ixodidae; genus Haemaphysalis; species Haemaphysalis longicornis. The sequence continues at coordinate 169,122,190 of NW_027526295.1, forward strand.
GTCATAGCGCGGCGGCACCTCTTCACAATCGCCGTGCTCGGGCGGGCCCCGTGTCGCCCCCTGTCGGTGGCGCCATGAAACTGGTATAATCATGGCTTTGCCAATGCGTCGCGGGGTGGCTGGCTCTATCGCTTTTTTCGATGAGTGGTGCAGTTGTGGTCGTGCAAAGAGGAGGATTTCAGCCAAAATAAGAGAACCCAAAAGGCCGAGAAGTGATAACGTTAATCAACTTCTTAATTAGCGTCCCACCGACCAGACCACACAAGCCGAACGGTGCTTAACGAATGATTTCAAATCTTTTTCGCGAACGCTCGTCCCGCTGCGCCCTCCTCTACTATTGGAGCTACATCGCAAAGCCGGTGGCCAGAGCTGCATTGTACATACGTTAATGGCCGACTATTATTTGCTATTTGTGGGGGCTAACGACTACACCACGCAGTACATTTGACCGAATCACGAATCATAACCACGCAGAAAACTTGGCGTCTGCAAGCATACCCATGCATACGTTTAGCTGAACCAAGAATAAGCTAGGTGGGGCCGCCAGTTTCGCTCTTTGCCCAGTCTTTGCGCCAGTAGTGCAAAGCGGCCCCGATCTTTTTTTATGTGGATCGTTCGAACAGCGTTCAGCAGATCAATTTGACACGTACTCTGTTATCGGGGTTTCACGATAAGGTAGCAAGCCGATTCGAGTTGGTCTGAGCAAAAAATAACCAATTGAGTGGTTTTTCCGGAATGCTGAACAAAGCTCTTAGTTCTGAGTGCTTTATTAGGTACCTAATTAGCACTTAGAAACGTGCTGCCCCGGACATCTGCACTCGAGTAATACGTTTCCTCAACGTAACATTTAGCGGGACCTATTTGCGCTTATCAGGCCAAAGAAGTACGTAAAAATATGCGATAAACAATCTCTCGTATAAGTGGCGGATTAAAAGAAGATAGGCTGATGGTCTCGGGCGCTCTTAGCAACTTCAATATTAGCACTGCTCGCATACAATTCTTGGGACTGCTAGCCTTCTCCGGATGCAACTCCCCTTCTCTGGCGTAATCGAGCTCTACAATGCGCAACGTATTGAGCGAGTAATAAACTAAAGAGTGGACAAGCGTGACTATACCTATACCCGGGTACAAATTAAGGACGGCAATCTAATGTAGTATATCAATCCGCGGAAGGGACGGACTCACGAAGTCAACGCGCGTGTTTTGAAAGAAGATTTTGCATAATGCGTGACATCGTTTGCTTTTCCTCGCATCGTCTGTTTAGCGTCGATGCAGCAATTTACACAGATTAAGGGCGAAAAACAACGTAAGCGACTCGGGTCACGTTCAAATTCTTCGCAGTAAGGCCCTTTCAGCGCCTCGCGGAGGAACATCCGGCTGCGGGGATGAGGGGCAGAGGCAACTTCCGCTGTCGTTCTTAGGTTGTAGCCGAGTATAGGGGGCAGCTTTGAACGCCGAGCAGTCAGATGCAGCCGGCAGGCAGTGGCATTCGTGAGTTAAACGACATGATGTCTTCCCAGACGAACGTGTTTCTACGTTGATTCACATATTTCTTTCCCATGAGGAGACCTTGGTGGTGTAACGTCGGTCTTTTGAGAACCTCCTCAAGATTTTATTTCCACATAGGGTGTTGAGTTTCGGGCTCAAAGACGCAAAACCAGCCATATGTGGTGCACACATAAAAATGTAATCTTATTGGGTGTCGCCAGCATGTGAAAGCAGGAACCATGATAAGAATTAAGAGCAAAAGGTATAAACAAGTAGGACGTTCTCAAATACAGTGAACATGAAAACAATTCTTTACTCTGAACTTGCGTCACACATCCGATACCACCTTCCCAAAACATGGCAATCACACTGGAATGAACGGGCAGACAACAAACTACACGTAATAAAGCCGCTCTTGGCACCATACACAACTGATACACACAACAGACACCGTGACGTTAGCTTATTAGCTAGATTACGGATAGGTCACACCCATGTAACACACTCCTACCTGCTAGCGGGATCTCCAAGACCCCTGTGTAGCAGGTGTGTAGACGGCCTATCCGTGACCCACGTAGTTCTTCGATGCAAAGCACTCGATACAATATGCCACATACACTTGCCGCAACTCTACAGACAACACGTCTCATGACACCCAGCGTTTTTCCTGTCTGACGATCCCATGTTTTCTGTCAAGCGCGTTCTTAACTATACATCGGAAGGAAAATTTTTACTAGCTTCATACCCCGCATAATCACAAACTGGCCTTCAACACCAGCCATCCTCGTTGTCTTTGAATGTCTCGCAAGAGGCCTGCACAAACTTTATACAGGGCAATGTCTTCAAAATCACCCACGAAATTCTTCGTAAACGCCCACCGGAAAATGTGCTCATCATATGGACGCCAGGACGCACGGGTCACAAGGGGAATGAGGCCGCCGATTCCACAGCCCGATGTCTTATCCCGGCCCCCTTGTACCAAGCCCCGTCCTTAGACATGGTGAGCGTTACCTTCACCGAATATTTGAGCATAGTGAGACTCAACAGAAGAACATTTCCACCACCCGACAAAAGCCTCAGTAATGAAGACGAGCACATTCTCAGGAGATTGCAGACAGACACATTACCCACACTGGCTAGATTGCACTGCTGGTACCCCACGTTATATTCACCTTTTTGCCCGCACTGCCGGGAGAGGGCGGACGCATGCCACAGTGTGGGCATGCCAGTACATACCAACAGTACACCCACTCACAAACACGTCAAGGGAGCAGTGGGAGGCCACCCTGCGCAGCGATGACCCTGCCTGCCAGCGATGGCTGGTAGAGAGAGCCATAGCGGCGATAGAGGCCAGTGGAATCCCGCAATTGGGATAGCCACCTTCTTTCCTCCCTGTTTTTTCTTTTCTTTTGAACAAAGATATTTTCAATGAATCAATCAATCTTTCAATGATTTCACTTTTGCTCTAACCGATTTTAGGGTTTACCTCTTAATATATCATATAACCACTGTGTTGGCGCTCTTTGAACCACTCGGACTTGCACCATTAACACCCAACCATCATCATCGTCGTCATAATCATCATCGTCAGGACGTTCTAGAACCGGACAATTCCATGCAATTTGAAGAAATTTATCTTACAAGTATTGCTGTCGCCATAAACGCCGGATTTAAGAGAAGCCCGTCTTAAGGACAGGCTACACCTTTTCCAACACCGTTACGTGCTCTTAAAAGCATAGGAGATGCAAGTTCCAGTTTTTCATCAATTTTGGCTCTCTGCGCATTGTTGGTACGGCGTAGAGAAATGAAATTAGATGTGATCGAAAAACTTACGCTCACTTAAACCCTCAATATTCCTCTCAGAGAATGTAGTGGAAAGGGAGTAAACATTTTTGTTTAATAGAGTAGCCGTTAACATGACGTGGGTGGCCCACCGATCGCAGAGTTCGTCTCCGAATCATTTGGTGGCGAAATGATTTGTAATGTAACCACTGGTGAATTTTAATCTCGGGAAACTAACATTATTTCAAATGACAAAAGCCACCATTGCATAGATGTCTTCTGCAACTTCGGTCAAGCTCACGGATAGTTGCACGCACCTTATCGGCGTACATTTCAGTCATAAAAAAGATAAAAGATCAGTTATCAATCAACCAACAACTTGGAACCTTAGCCCCATGAAAGTCGACCACACAAAATCTGTGAGCGTACTACGGATGCTGTGGGCGGGATTCGAAATGAAGTATTTTTTTAATTGAATTGAATTGAAACAAGGTTTATTAGATCCTGGTGATTGTCATACAACACAATATACAGAAAGAGGTCCCAAAGTAAACACTGTAGTGGGACCTCTTGTTAGTAAACGCGAGAAGTTATATAAAAATGTACAGAAAAGGCAGTCGCGCGTACAGTAGATGAGGTGAAAAATACGACAAACAAGGCTGTGTGACAGAAATATTTTCGAAGACAGAATACATAATTATACAGTGCAACAGATTTAAAGGTTGGTCATGAAGAACATAGGCGTAATAATGAATTTTCTAGGTAATCACAGTAAAAAAAACAGACCACAAGAATTAGCGGGATAAAAATGTCCTGAGTGAGTGTTTGAATGAAGAAATAGGCGACAGATCTTTTGGTTCAAGAGGGAGGCTGTTCCAGTTCTTTATAGCAGCGAACTCTGCCGTTTGTTTTCCATAGTTTGTGCGTACTCTTGGAAGCAGATAGTTGCGTTGAAGTGAGAACCGTGTGTTGTTAGGATTGGTAAGTTGCTTTCTATTGATTTCGTAAAAGTATTCCGAATTTTTGGTTAAACGGTAAGCAAATATTCCCAGGTTATGCAGAACGAGTTCGCCAACGGTAAAATGTTTAGTTTTCTGAGCACGAGGTCGCGGGTTCGATTCCCTGCCGCGGCAGCCGCTTTTCTGATGGAGGCGAAAAGCAAAAACGCCCGTGTGTGCGAGATTTCGGCGCACGATAAAGATCCCCAGGTGGTCAAAATTAATCCGGAGCCCTCCACTACGGCGCGCCTCATCGCCTGCGTTGCGTCGGCGCGTTAAACCCTAGAATCAATCAAAATGTTTAGTTTCGGAAAAAGTGGGGGCACATGCGCGTTGTACTGGCTGGATGTAATCAGTCGAACCACTTAGTTTTGAATGTGCTGAAGGGGGGTGAGGTGTGAATGATAGGTAGGCCCCAAGACACGATACAGTAGTTGATGTGACTATGAACAAATGCATAGTACAGGGAAATGAGCGTTGATAAGCTAAAATATTGGCGCGCTTTTAGCAAAACTGTAATACCATATGCCGTCTTCTTTTTTAAATACTGAATGTGAGCAGTGAATTTAAGGGAGCAGTCCAGTTGAACACCGAAAAACAAGCATTGATTGCTTGGGAATATGGGGTGGGAGTTAATAAGTATGGTCACATTATCGTGCCTGAGCTCACGGGAACTAAATAACATGAATTGTGTTTTAGATGGATTAATTACTAGCTTAGTCCTGTCGCACCACATGCTAAGATTCTAAGGTCGTTATTTAGCTGCTGTGTTATTTCATCGATATTTTCGTGGGCGATGTAAATGGTTGTGTCGTCAGCATAAAGTAGGCAGTCGGCTGGAGTTGTTAGGCAGTTTCGGAGGTCATTAATGTAAATTAAGAAAAAGATTGGACCAAGGATAGACCCTTGTGGTACGCCTATATTTACAATTTTTATATCCGACATTGCACCTGATACGTTAACGGTTTGTTCTCGATCGAGCAAGTAAATCCTAATAAGGTTTAAAGGCGGACCAATTATACCATATGAGGATAATTTTTGAAAAAGAATGCCATGATTTTTGGAATCAAATGCCTTACTAAAATCTATGAAAACGGATCCGACTATTCTACCTTCATCGTTTGCCTTCTTAAATTTATCATTCAGCGCTATTAGAGCAAGATTAGAGGAGTAACCGGGCCGGAAACCGAACTGTCGAGGCGTCAGAATTGCGAACTTATTGAGGTAGTTTAAAAGACGTTGTTCAATTAGCTTTTCAATCACTTTACTGAAAAATGAAAGTATAGAAATTGGTCTGTAGTTATTCATGGCAGTCTTATCCCTTTTTTTGAAGACAGGAATTAATTTACTTCTTTTCAGCTCTTGTGGGAAGACAGCAATTTTAAAAATTAAATTTAAAAATTAAGCTAGTGTATCAGATAATATCAAAAGTATCCTTCATGTAGCGCACATGAATGTTATCAAGGCGGGCACTGGTTGTTTTAAGATTAGTGATAGTAGAACTAGCTTCACTGGATGAAACTGGGAAAAGAAAGAATGATTGTGAAACCTTTCTTTGTGCAGAGGTAAATTGTGCATTCGTTACATTTGATGTTGTCGAAAAAAATGAGCTGAAGGCGTTCGCGATTTCTTTGTTTGTGCTGAGAGAAAGACCGTTGTGTTGTATTTCTGAAATAACATTCGGATGAGCATTGTTGTTCAGAAATTCGTTAAGGATACGCCACTGCTTTCCGCTGTTGCTACAGGTTTCACTTATTCGTCATTCGTAATAATTCGTTTTAGCGGTTTTCAGCAATAGCGTCAAAGTAACAATATTTTTTGTACCGCCTGAGAAGCGCGGCGTTGGAAGGTTGCCGCTTAGTTTTTTTGTACAGGTTTTCTTTTTTACGCATGCTTTTGAGCAATCCGGGAGTTAACCTGGGGTTCTCTGGGAATGAGTAGTTTTTACGACACTTTACTGTAGACGTAGACGACGTTATGCAGTTGTTTATTATCGCCGTAAATTCACTGTACAATGACTAAGCATCTTGACACGACAAGACTCGGGACCAGGGGGCGCATGACATTAACTTTCGGAATTGCTGTTTGTTGAATATTGTTCTGTATGACTGATCTTTTGAATAGTTTTTTTCACAGTGAAAACGAAGGGCTATTGGATAGTGATCAGTAATGCTTGCTCGAATGATAAAAGCTTCAGGTGGAGTGAGGGCATTTGTTAGCGCATGATCAATCAGTGTCCCTGGGTTGGTGCTCGAAGAACGGGTTGGTGCGTGAATTAGTGTCTCATATCCATAGCCAAGAAAGCAATTAGTGTATTCATTAACGTGCGTGACCGAGTCATCTAGAAGGTTTATGTTTATATCCCCTAAGATCACGACGTTTTTGTTTTCGTTTGACAGAGAATACAGGAGATCATCAAAAGCGGAACAGAAGTTTGAGATAGGCCTGCTCGGCGAACGGTAAATGCAGCCAAAAACGGTTTTCTTGTTATCGTTAAAAAATTAGGACTATCAACTTCAATCCATACAGATTCGCAATCCGGAACATTAAGAGAAAGGTCAAGTCTACGTTTATAGGTTACACTACCTAGTACAAAAATGGCTGATCCACCATGGCTTTAATTTCGTCGGTGGCAGTATTCTGCGGTATAACTGGGGAAGCCATACAGGTTCTTATCACTTTCTGATAGCCATGTTTCCGAGACACAAATGACAGAAATGGGGGAGGTCGTAGACGAAAACAAAGTGTGAAATTCGTTGTAATGTTTGCGGAGGCTACGGGCGTTAACGTGGACAGCAGAGTAGCACGTGTGGTTACAGATCGATTGGAATTCGTTCACTCCAATGTAGGCCATCTTTTGCTGTTATTTGCTTATTCAGGTGCCATATTAACAGAAGATGGAAAGGTCAGCCTCGTTGCTAATACGGTGAACTTTGCTGACTTCGGTTTTCCTGTCCTTAATTTGGCAATTTTTGGTCCAGAAAAACCGCCAGTTTTTTTTTTTTTTTCAGGTTTAGATTCTTCCCAAACAAACGTTTGTTGGCAGGGGTGAGGTGGTCAATAATGTAGACCTGTTTTGGGTCAGTACCGTGAAAGTTGATTTCGTCTGCTTGAAGTCGTGCCTTCCGCTCATTCGCAACGAATTCAGCCTTTTTGGCGCGAGAGCAAAAGCGACCGATTAGGTTTTGGACGTTTCCCTTAGCAAGTACTCGGTGCACGACATCAAGGTCAGCTTCGGAAAAAGGAATTTCTATTTTTTCCGTGATTGTTTTCACTATTGCCACTACATCTTTCCCTTGCGTTTCCGGAACTCCCCTGATTTAGATATTATTTTTCCATGAGTATTGTTCAAGTTCCGCTACTCTACTTTCCAGTTCTTCGTTGCGTGCATTTAGCCTTCTATTGGCAGCCTTAAGCTCTTCCAGTGCAGTCTTTAGTGTTCCACTAGGTCATTTAGCATGGTCATGCTTTCCTGGCATTCAGCGACTTCATTCCGCAGGGGTTCGTTCCCCGAAGCGGACTCAAGCTGCAACTTGGACAGAGCGGAAGAAACGGTGGCCTCCACAGCTTTGGACACCCTATTGTCAAACGACTCCTCCAACTCCTCTATTCGCTTCGCCAGTTCAGCATTGGTCGGCATGGTTACACCACAAAAACACTGTAGCAGCAGCAGTCGCAACACAAAAGGGGTAACTAAGAATTCAGGGTACAAACGAAAGTGTGCAAACCTGTGTGTAAAACGGGTGGAATTTAGCCACTGTCACCGGCCGCGACCGCTGCTGCTGCAATGGTGACGTGGGCTCGGGATGGGCGTCCTTTACGGCTGCTGCCTCAGTGCTGCCTCAGTATTGCAGCCAGCGGTGGGAAACGAACGGACGTTCGTCTGCGCAGGCGTCGACACTTGGCACGTGTAGTAGCCGGCAGTGCTGAATCAGATGCGTGTCCTCAGCAGCTCGACAGCAATCAAGAAAGTAGAAACCTGTGTGTAAAACGGGTAGAATTTAGCCACTGTCACCGGCCGCGACCGCTGCTGCTGCAATGTCCGAACTTGTAGAAGAAAACGACTCAGGGCTTCCCGCAGTGTTATACGGCACCGCATCCATAGGAAATGTGTTTTTGACGGATGAACTAGCGGCGGCCTTGCATTCTCCACAGACCATGATGAAGTCAGGATCACACCGCCAATCGGCGGACTCTACGACAAATGCAAGCTTTCCGCTCCTCTCTTGAGGTTCAGGCTGACAGTCAGTGTTTGGTTAGCGGGAACCTTGTTGCAGGGGCCACAAAATTGCTGAATTTGCACCGTATAATGCCCTCCCTGAGGCCAGAGATCCGGCCTAAAATGGAGTCATATATCTTTGGAATAGAACTAAAACTCGCTGTCGCAGTTCCCTTCCCATTTACCGTAACACATTCCCTTCATCCTCTCCCCTTTCCCTTCAACCCAATCTTTCCCGCTTCATCCCAGGGGAGATCAGGGGAGTCTCCCCGGGTCTTGACTGTGGGTAGCTAAATAGCATTTCCCTCTTATTTTATCTCCAGCCCCGCGGGGTCAAAATTATACTTGCCATTTGGCCCATTCATTTACTTTACGATACGGAACAACCCCGTTGTACTTCGGGAAACCCTTGTTGAGGGTATTTGATTTATATTCATTTGTCTCTTCGACTCAACGTCCTCTCTGGGCGAAACAAGCAGGAGGACGACACAAGCCTGCGTGTTTTCGCTTTCTTGACCTATGGAAAAAGACGCCAGTTTCTTTCGTAAATATGCGCGAAAGCTGATTGTCAAAATTTATATATGTCGTTTACTAGAAACAGCACCCAGGCAGGATTTTATTATGTACCGCCATGACCTCGTAGCAATGCTGCTTGACTGCTGTGATGAGCTTTCGAAATTGGTTCTAGCTGAGAATCGGTTCTAGCTTGTAGTCCCCAATGTCGAAGTACTCGACGATATCAATCACGACCCACTAAGCTTATCAAGCAAGAACCTTTTCACGACGGAGGATGAATGACCCTTATTGCTCTTGTTTCAAGCTTCCCCTCAAAGGCCGGGCAACAACACAAGGCCGATAAAGTTCAAGTGCAACGTAGGCAGTCGGCGGTAGCAATTACTTCGCATGTGCAATATCCACCGCAGTCGCACTATATAAGCTGATGGCGATGTAAACCGCTCTATACGTAACTTCGAAATTCCTTCCTCGACTGTAAGTTTGATCGAATTTGTCTCCATTTTTGTTTTTGTTGCTTCCACGTCTCTCAGTCAGAATAATCTTCTTTCTTCTATTGCGTTTAGTCAACGAAACCCACGTTTTGCAGACAACCAGAGATGTGTCTTCGATGGAATATAGATGGTTTGGTATTTTTAGCATTGCCTCCTGCCAACATACACTTGTACGTAAATCGGGCGGCTGCGTGTGTAAGATCGTTTAGGTTTCTTTCCGCCTTTGCGTTTCAAATACTTTGCTTTTAGTAAGTAGATTCTGTTGTGTAAGTTAGTTATGTTCATTCCACCAGATGGCGCACAGTGTTATGGGGGCCAATTTACACTATCATCATAAGTAACGGCAGCCCGGTAATAAATAGCGTCTAATAACAATGAAGGCTCTCTTTCCCCGTGGGTACGAGGTAGCGTCTGCGTCCCTCTGTCACGCCGGTGACTCGGTGTGTGTCGGATACAACATATTTTTACAGCGGTTAAGCGGGAACACTGAATACTGACTGCTCCACCCCCTAATATTTTATGCAGATTTTGCCTAATGAAGGTGTGCACGCTGCTTCTCGTCACTTGCCTCTGGACCTCTGCCTGTGAGTTCAGTGTCTCACACATTAATCTGAGCTTTCAACGATTTCCAAGTTTAACACGGATCCCAAACAATATTAAAACCAGCTATTTAAAAAAAACAACACTGAACACTTGCGAAAGCCTCAAACAAGTGCTTTCACTTTGAAATGTAGTATTCGCTACTATAGTACTTTTAACGTAGCTATTTATTGCTTCAAGATATACAGCCATACTTAAGAAGGAGGTTTTTCAGGGCGAGGTGCCCAGATTGTTTTGTGAAAATATTGTCTGACCGAATCGCCCTCATGTAGACAGCGATATCTGCTATTGTCATACTAAAAACAAAATAAACTTAGCTGAACCTGAGTCTGCATTCTACAAAAATTATTTGCTATTCAAAAAAAAAGTTGACGAAGCGTTACTCTTATTCTTCTTTTGTTTTCATGCTGGTGACCGCCCAGGTGCCGCAGAACTGTGAGTAAACACTTGTCCCACTTAGTCTTCATTTTGCATGAAAATGCTCTTTTGGCACGCTCAAAAAACTCTACTGCGTGACTCTTTTTTTCTTCCAATGTAGATTGCGCTCCCATGGAGGCAAGACACCTATTTACAACACCGGTAAGGCCGCTAGACAATATTTCAGTTCACAAATTACACGTGCATAAAAACCGATTTTAGCCGCGTTGTACGGGGCAAAAGAGTAAACTTAAACAATGTTACTTGACAAAACAATGAACAAATTCTTTAGGACCATAGAGAGCCATCAACTTAAAAAAAACGTATTCTATCTTCCGCGGCAGTAAGACAAATAATGTTGAAGCCTTAACTGCACTTTAGGTGTGACAGAAATGCCGTAATGAAAGTAATCTGTACAAAAAAGCCGCAAGGCAGACCGGCATTCGTTTGGCTGTATCACTGACAAGTGGGCCGGACAAGAGTTTCTCTAACTGTGAAGTTTTTAGACAGCTGTGTATCTGTATTTTGTAGACGTACGATTTTATTTCAGTGGAAAATCACGTTTGATTCGCATAAGCCTTATATATAATAGAATGTCCTTTGAGACGTTAAGTGAAAAACATTTTTTTTCAATGCAGGAGGTAGTCGTGACGTGATTGTCAAAGCTGGACGGAGATTGGAATCACTCGGACGGCTACTTCAGGGGGACACATCGCTTGATACCACCGTCGACGACACCGCGCTCGAAGCACTCAAAACTCTCATTCATGCTCAGTCGGGCCTTGCGGGACGGGACGATGAGTACAACTTCGCGGAGCTCTTGAGAAGCATCTTTCTTGCCCTCATCAGAACGAGTGTAAAAACGACTATTACCGCTACCGTAGAAAACGCAATGAAAAAGAAAGGGTGAATGTCCGTCGCGGTGTGACCTTAGTGGGGACAACAATAAAAAAACAGTCAACCCGTATCATCCTCGATGACTTATTAAAAACAAGAAACCTCCATATTGTGCTTATTGATCCTTTTGACCTGCCACTCCTTCACAATTAGAGCAGGTTAAAGTCTGCCCCTAATACGGAAGGGGGTGAAGGACGACAAGAGCGATGTGCGTACGTTGAGTGCCTTTCTTCCTCCTATGTGCGATCCCAGTGTTCCATAGTTTCCATCTCCACATCAACTTCTCCTTGATTAGAGGGGACAAGAAGACTGAACGGAGAAGTTCATGGGCTTGTTAAGTGACTTATGACAACTATTGAGAGCGCAGTACAGACTAGGATGAACAGAAAAACGGAACATCATTAAGGCTGGTGCTCTGCTGTTCCCTCCTCCTCGTTGGCACTGCGCTCTACGTTATTGTCGAGAAATGGACCCACTGAATATACTTATCTGTCTCAGTCTTTGTACGCCCCTTCTTCAGTTTTGCCATAATGAGAAGTAATTTTGCCAGAATAATTGCGGGCAATGAAGAATTTCTTTGTAACGCACCCAAAGGCAAAGCGCATCAGTGAAAACTACGAAACAAATGTCCGGTACGAGGTACCTGCGAGAAGGGTGTGCTGCACTGTGGCGATTCTTGACTTTTTCTTTGTTTTAAAATCTGAAAATTTTAATAAACGTAGTTAAGATGAGCGAATTAGCAAATACACTCACACAACGTACAATTAGTTCTCTATTCAGAAGCACAGCTGTATTACTCCCCGTTACTGATGGTTTCCTTGCTTACTCAAACGAAACGGGGCTGTAAGTAAACGACTTTCAACGACGTTTAATTTTTGTCCAACATCAAACGATAGTAAATTTTTGTAGCTACTCGGGATTTCGCGCGGCGTTTTGACGCGAGATCATCTGGTGGTCCTTCTTTATACGTGCTACGCCAAGACCTTTGCACGCATAGGTACATGTACAGCAGCGAGCAGAAATAGCCGAGAAAGACGGACCACTAATCACCATCACCTCATAATCCCATATATATGCCCTGTGACAAAATAAACGTTCATAAAAAAAAAGACGGACCAGCCGTGGTGACTCAGTAGCTGATGCGTTGTGCTACCAAACCCAATTGTACGGGCACGATCGAGGCTCCGGCGGGTGCTTTTTTAGTGGAGGTTAAAAAGGGAGACGGCCGTGTGTCGAGATTTCAGCACACCATAATGGTCTGAACTTGTCCAAAAATTATTCGGAGCTCACCACTACTGCGTGCCTCATAGCCGAGGTGCAGTTTCCATGAAGGCAGAAAAGAAGTTCGGTTCGTTAAAAAGACTTTTTGTCCCGATTACAACAATACAAATTATATAGCAAACTTTAAAAACATGATTGACGTATAAAACAACACTCTTTCAACAGTGCCGACCCTCCAGCCACTTTGCGTCAATTTCTTAATTACGTCACAAAATCATGTTGGCGCGATTGACTGCTGCGGACGTAAGCCATCACCAAAAAACCTCACTGGGAGGTTGTAGCGAGTCCTCTAGTTTTGTTTAATCTTATCACTTGAATGCTGACGCGCCGTAACAAGAGATAAAAACATCCCGGGGCGATCTCCACTAACGTGAAACCTGGTGAGGGGCGAAGCATGCAGTGTATAAGTGTATTCTTGGCTACTTAGCGTTTTTGCCAGCGGAGATAAAACTGTTGGGGGGTAGAGGTGTACAGCTTTGCTGTAAAAGGCCCTTGCCTTTGAAGCACAAAACACTCTAGTGCGAGGCGTAAACGAGTGGCCGGTGTTTTTTTAGCCCGCGTTAAGTTTAGCCCGCGATAGGTGGCGAGGCAGTGGAAGTGGTAAGCGAATATACCTTCTTAGGCCAAGTTGTGACCCAAGATACCAACCATGAGGCAGAGATAATTAGAAGGATCAGAATGGGGTGGGGTGCATATGGCAGACATTCTCAGATAATGAATAGCAGCCTACCATTGTCGCTGAAGAAGAAAGTGTATGACAGCTGCATCTTACCGGTACTCACCTACGGGGCAGAAACTTGGAGGCTCACTAAGAGGGTTCAACTTAAATTGAGAACGACACAGTGGGCAATGGAGCGGAAAATGATTGGCGTAACATTAAGTGACAAGAAGAGAGCGGAGTGGGTCAGGGAGCAAACTGGTGTTAAAGACGTATTAGTAGAAATTAAGAAGAAGAAATGGACGGGGGCAGGGCATGTAATGCAAAGGCAAGATAACCGCTGGTCATTAAGGGTAACAGAGTGGATCCCTAGAGAAGGCAAGCGTTGCAGGGGGCGACAGAAAGTTAGATGGGCAGATGAGATCAAGAAGTTTGCGGGGATAAATTGGTCACAGTTGACACAGGACCGAGTTAATTGGAGAATAATGGGAGAGGCCTTTGCCCTGCAGTGGGCGTAGATGGGCTGGTGGTGATGATGATGATGATGAAGTTCTAGCGCGAGACGTAAACGAGTGTTGCGATTTTAATACTGTGACTACATGAGACGACGATTACGACGACGACGATGACAGGAGACGCCAAGAGCCGCTGCCCCTAAGGGGTTTCGCCCCTAAAATGTTTTATTGCCGGCCCACAACACATCCTACCTGCCTGTGTCACGTCCCTGTAATGCGAAGTTTAGAAGTTTTTTAATATCATTAAGCATTTCTTCAGTTAATGAACGTCCTTCATGGCTGAACTGGATTTGAATGAGCTGCCAAATTCTAGTAATTTAAATAGACCAATGCTTCTGTTTGTCTTGATGTCCCCTTTAAGTGTAAATAATTTGAATTTTGAAGCCGCACGAAGCCCAGGGACACAGCACCAGTAACGTTTCTGCAGCAAGAAAGACGTGCTCTACTGGCTCGGCATCTTTCACTAGAAGCGCTAGCCGTAAACCAAGGCGCTGTCTACAAAAAGAGGCGCACTACTCTTCGTAGCTGGCTCTGCATTATTTCGCGCAGGTTCCCTTGAAAACAAAAAATCTTTCGCCGGTGGCACGGCTATCGTTTTAGCGCTGAAAAGCTAATGCAATATCCATATTTGCGAACGATGCAGTGCAGTTCAATAGAAAAACGGAGGACTTTGCTGATAACGTCGTTCGAAATATTTTATATATTGCATCTGATAGTACTATCCAGCCATTGCCGCAATCTAATCTGCTAATTGTGGCGTACACTTGTAACTGGGGTCCAGACGTACCACGCGTCCTCCTGACAAGTTCATTTCGAAACGTTTTTATACGGTAAGCATACCTCGACGACCTCCAGCAATCGTTTTCGAACCCTGCCAGCATCAGAAAGCCGTGCCCGCAGCAGACTATCTGCGTAGCAGAAAGAACAGCACACAAATTCTTCCCGAACACTGCGACGGGCTTCATAGTAGCGCTTGTAAAATCTGTGAAACCGGTTATACGGTTGAACCGCTTTGGAGGACCCAGGTCTTGAAATCCGGTTATCTGAATATCCGGATTTTCTACAACAAATAATCAGTATATCCTCTTTCAATAGCTCGTAAATCATATATCCGTATTTTCAACAAGAGGTAACCAGTTTATCTGGTTTGAATAGGCGGTGAACCAGATATTCGATTATTCGAACGCTTGGGTGTGAACTATATTCTGCAATCATGCAGCCACGGAAAAGAAATCGCCTTCAAAAAATTGGCGGCGAAACGGTAGCGCCTTGATATAGACGCCAAAAAACCTGGTCCGGTTCGTGAAGATATCATTCTTGTATTAAACAGACATCCGGATGTCCCAATATCCGCAAGCCAAACCAGGTACGCTAACCGATCACTCCGGTCATCCTGCTTTCAAATTCAAATAAAAGGTGATCGAATAACCAAATAACTAGGTTGGCCGCAAAACCGGTTTTGTGTCGCCACAGTATATAATAGCGCGTGCCTCTAAAATACGAAAAACAAAATGACGCAGCTTGAACTAGCGGTACAAGGCGGGGAGAACAGTAGAGATTGCGGCCCCTCTCCCTTCGTCAGAGACCCAGCTGTTGCACCTCATAGGGATTTGAGAGCTTTCCACTAAGCTTTCTGCATGACTGGCAGGCCCGGATCGTTTTCGTCCACAGGCTTTCACATTTCTCCCAAAGTGGATCGCGTTACCACCCGCTAGAACCCGCGGTCAAGTCCAAAGTCAGCGCCCGCGCTGCGAACCCAATGGAAATTCTGCGTGGCTCGAATGTGATGATAGCTCATTCGGACAGGCGCCGGTTTCATAATGCGAGGGGTCCAGGCTCGATCCAGAGCAAGGGAAGCGTTTTTTAAACATCAGAGCTGTTAAGCAAATTGTTTGTTTATAGTGTCCTCAGTTAAAAATTGCGAGAAAATGCCGAGCGCTCGTGCACACATGCCTCGAGCACCCGTTCGTCTAGCTATGCATACCCATTTAGGGAGATTGGCTAATATTCCCCTTCCTCTTAAAAAAATAAACTTCAGTGTTCACCGCGTTCTTCAAGCGCACGTTCGTCAAGCCAAGCATACCCACTTAGGGAGATGGACCAACATAGGCCACAAAAGCATTCCAGCGTTCGCTGTACTGTGGTGACACTTGCTCTAAAGGAGAGAGATGTCATGGGGTACGCCCCTTGCTCGTTCGCCATCGTGTCGTCTTGTTCATGCACTCTGCACCTTAGAAGAGCCATAACTTGAATGTTGAAGTTGTTGTAGGTGATCATTGACTCCACATGGCTCTGCCGCGGATAGTTCACATGGTCGAGTGAGAGGCCGCGCTTCGAGAGGCTCGGCGTGCAAAGCATTCGTTAGAGACAATATGTTGCGCTTGAAAAGTGGCGTACGAAAACTTCGACCTAAGCGACGACCCCACTCCAGCCTTACTCAGCATAGGGTCATTAAAATGCCGTGCCGCCGACAACCACGACCCCACAACGATAGTAAAGCACAACTCCGTCTCCGTGAATGATCACATACAACAGCTTCGCCATTCAAGTGTGTCGCCTTAGTGCAAGCTTCCCTGATTTTTTTTTTCACTTCGCTGCACATACTATTGCTCCCTGCCGCAACTAACCCGTACCCCTCGGGCCTTTGGAGGGAACAGGGGCTCCACTGCCGGTTTCTTGACGTAAAGGTCCCGGGTTCGATTCTCGGGTCTTCCTTAACCAGATTTTCTTTTCTTGAGGCTTCGAGGTTTTTCGGTGCGACGGACGGAAAACCCTCGACCTAAACAGCTCTGCTGCAAAAACAGCAAGTTGCGTGCGCCCAGTTTGCCACGAAGTGTTCCAAAGCGGGTTCCACGGAAACAAAACAAAACATAGAGCCCACTGCTAGTAAGCGCCCAAAGAGGCCCCTAGTGCGGCGGCCGCTCCTGCAGAAGGACATTGAAGTCGACCTGAAAACGGTCCCGCTTGTGGCAACAAGAAAGTTTGTTTTTTCTGATCTGATCTGAACGGGGCCGGTGGGCTAACGCTCCAAAGCTACACCCGGACTATGAGGTGCGCCGTAGTGAAAGACGCCAGAATAGGTGTGACCGATTTGGGATGTTTGTAAGGGCCGAATCTCCACCCACGAAACTTTGGGTTCTCATCCGTATAAAAAATAAAAAAAAAATAAACCGATTTCACGGCAGAAAAACAGGAAGATGCATGGAGTGGCGTGATCCGCTAGTGAGTGCTACAGAAGCTTTTACAATCCTCAGAAACTCCACTTCAACTACGGCACTTTGCAACAAAATCTAAAAGCCGAAATATTTTTGTAGCCAGAGGGGTTCTGAACACTCTTGACAGAGGGAATTGACGTAAAGACTTATAACATGCGCATGTGCAATGTGGGTTGGGAAGAAGTAAAACTGACAAGTGGACTGGTGTGCAACCCTTGTTTACCTGTGCCCATTCAATCGGTGCCCTTTCATGTGCGCAATTTGTAGACCATCATCTTAGACGTAAAGACTCGTAGGAATCTCAGCGGCCATCCTGTCGTAACCAGAAACAAGTGTTATGGCGCGTAGACTGCTGAACACAGTACCATTTTTATGGCTAGGGGCTCCTAAGACTCTAAGGCTCCGAATAATTCACCACGTACAAAGTGTCGTTAGGTTCGGCCCATGGGATCGACATAACTTGAATGGAATGTTCAAGACGACGTTTTCTTCCCACTAAGCTGAGGGGAATGTTGGAGTTCTTTTCTTTATTTTTTATTTGGGATTCTTGGCTGTTTTTACCTCTCGTTCGATGAAAAAAATGGCTGTTTGTCACATCGTACATACTCGCTTTCTTTCTACAGAAGCAGATGCACGTTCATTCTTGGGAAATAAAATTTTGCAAAACAAAAATATCTGTATACTGTAAGCGCAAGTGACTAACTCTGAGTGCCGAGCTTCCTTCATCGTTTTCCCTCCATTTATTTGCCATCAACGCATCGTCTTCGTCTTCTTACCTCGCCCGTTCATCATCAGCACATCATCGCCTGGGCGCGCAACGCTCGATCATCATCATCGTGGTTCGAAGTCCTTCCTAGGTTTCGGGCTGCTGCTTGCCGAATAAAGGGCCTTCTCGCCTTCTACAAAGCCTCTCAAGTGGTGGAGGTGCAGTTCGACCCCGCAACGTCGCCTACAACGTTTCCTTTGGAGCTCCGGTCGGGTAGGCAAATATTTCGACCAGATTCCGACATGCAGGAGGAGAGGATCAACCCCGCTGCTGGCAGTAACCCTGGCGGTCCACCCACCCTTACTGGACGATCAGCAGCAGACCGCGTGACCCACCGGACTTCACTATACTCCGCGGCGATGACGTGGATGTCTGGTTGGACACTTAAAACCGTTTCAGCGCTTTCAATTGGTGGGACGACTCTTTCAAACTAATCAACGTTGGATGGTCCCTACATAAAGTGGCGAAAACGTGGTTGCTGAACAACGAAGAGAGACACACTACTTCGTCCGAATGTACTACCGAAATACGCAAGATTTTTGGGACATCGGCAATACGCTCAGAGGCCGCCAAAAAGAAGCTGGATCTACGCGTTCAACAACCTGGCGAAACCTACACATCATACATAGAGGACGTTCTGGCCCTTTGCTGACGCGTCAACTCCAGCATGACAGAGGACCGGCGGGTGCGTCACATCTTCAAAGGCATTTCCAACTTTGCTTTTCATGCCCTCGCCCTGCAAAATCCTACAGGTGTTTATGACTTCATGTCGACTTGCCAGCGTTTAGACACCCTCCAGGCTCACTGCTTGCCATCTGCTACGTGGGACGCGCCTGCACCTATGGACAGTGACCTGCTCTCCATAATCCGCTTCATCATAGGAAGATCTTCAAGGGCAGCTGGAGGGGACCTTTTCAGGCAGTCACAACCAGAGTTTCACTCCCGGCTTCCGAGGCGTGATTAAGGAAGAGCTCGATTCAATTACGTGTGCTTCCCCACCCAAAGCAGACATTCCGGTCACTTTGCCCACAGCCCAGGTTTCTATGATCCACCCTGCCCAGCACGCCTGTGCCCCGGTGTCATATTCGCAGCCTCCTCAACCCGCTCAAGCGCTGATGGCTCCCCTGTCAAAAACGACCTCTCCCAATACCTATTACTCTCCTTGGCGCCCGTAGCGGCCCACTGGCTTCTATTGTGGTATCCGGGGTCATATCTGTCGGTTCTGCCTGAGTCGTCAGCTAGATGGAAGACGAGCTTACGCCACATATCTACGCCGTGACGACAGCCGGCCCTACGACTACCGCCATCAGCCTTTCGACCACCGTCAGCAGCCTTATGCTTCTTCCCGACGTGCCTCCGCCTCCACTGACACGGGCGATTTCCCGTCCAACTTCCGTCAGCCGAAACGCCGTTCGCCGTCACCTTTCCGTCGCTCCTCCTCTCTTCTTCACCCAGCTACTCAAGCCTTCGACCGCAACCAGGAAAACTAAAAGGAGCAGTTTTTGTAGGTAGAACTGCCACATTAGAAAATTTAACAAGTCCTCCATTGCGCCCATCAAATACATTAACTGTTTTCGTACAAGGCATTTGTGTAGAAGCTTTAGTAGACACCGGTGCTAGCGTTTCCATTATTCATTCTGACTTGTGCTCTCGGTTGCGTAAGGTCACAACACCTTATAGTGGTCAAGTTCTTCATGATGTTAACCGGGTTGCGATAAAACCCAGCGGATATTTTACAGCACGCGTTTTCATCGACGGCCTCCGCCATCATATCCAGTTTGCTGTGTTATCACCCTGTGCGCATCAACTAATTTTGGGATTGGGCTTCCTATCTTGTGCTTCTGCTGTTATTTCTTGACGGCAGCCTTCTATACAAAGAACTGACACCGACCTTGCCACGCTTGCGGAAGCGGCAGGGTCATGGTTAGTGACAGCTACTGATTTTGTTCTGCCGCTTGGCCAGGAATGTGTTATTTTCACTATGTCAAGGGATATAATTGATGGAGACGTGTTCATTGTGCCGACTGGAAATTTCGCGCTTAAAGGGGTAGTGATGCCTCCTTGATTAGTACGATTTTCGCATGGCTCCGCCCTGCTAGCTGTACAGAACACTACCCGGGAACCGATCCTACTGCCAAAAGGAGCCACTATCGCTTCGGTCCCCCACGATGGGAGTTTTGATGTCCGCTGTATATGCTTCATTCCTTCTAATGTACCTACCTGCCAATTCGAAACTTCAGCGTCGGTCTCCTTAAATACTACTATAAGCGCAGAACTTACGCCAGGTCAGCGGAAAGCTCTACGAGGTCTCCTGGATAAACACAAGGCAGTATTTGACTCCCATTCTCCAGTCCTGGGCCAGACAGCAGCAGCGACTCACCGAATCGAAACGAATGGGTCCTGCATTATTCATCGTCACCCGTACCACGTTTCTTGTCCTGAGCGTAAATTGATACAAGACAATGTCGATGACACGCTCAAGCGGGACATTGTTCGCCCATCGTCGAGCTCCTTGTCTTCGCCCGTTGTTCTGGTTAAGAAAAAGAACGGTTCCGTGAGATTCTGTGTCGATTACAGGGCCCTTAACAAATCTACCAAAAAAAGATGTTTACCCCATGCCACGTTTCGATGACGCCCTTAACACATTACGAGGTGTAGAATACTTTTCGAGTTTAGATCTCAGATCCGGATACTGGCAAATGCCTATGAACGAAGCAGTTAAAGAAAAAAACAACACTCGCCACCGCTGACGGCTTTTATGAATTAAATGTTATGCTGTGTGGCTTATGCAACGCTCTCGCAACCTTTGAAAGAATGATTGATACCGTCCTTCATGGTCTGAAATTGAAAACCTTCCTATGTTACCTTGACGATATAGTTGTTTTTTTTGTGTCTTTTGAAGCGCATCTAAGGCGCCTCGACCAAGTGTTAACACGTATTTCCAACGCCGGGCTTCAGCTCAATGCAAAAAAGTGTCGATTCCCAAGAAAATCAATTAATGTGCTCGGGCATATTGTCAGCAAGGATGCAATTCGACCTGATCCTGATGAAGCCCATGTGGTCCTCAACTTCCCGCGACCAGCTTGCTTGAAAGATTTACGCAGTTTTCCTGGATTGGCCTCCTATTTTCGCCGTTTTATTCGAAACTTTGCCACGATTGCATCCCCTCTTCACAATCTATTGGCCGCCGGTTCTTCATTCCACTGGTCGGACGACTGCGAGGCAGTGGTTCAAACACTCAAGCAAGCCCTCACTTCAGATCCCGTTCTCTGCCACTTTGACGACACCGATCGACTATCCTGCACACAGACGCAAGTGGCAAAGGAATAAGTGCGGTGCTTCTACAACGCAGCACCTCATCACTGGAAAAAGTCGTTTCTTACTCAAGCAGAGCTTTGACAGCCGCTAAGCGCCACTATTCGATAACTGAACAGGTTTGTCTCGCGGTTGTTTGGGCAGTGCAAAAATTTCGGCCGTACTTGTACGGACGTCCCTTTACCATCGTTACCGATCACCACGATTTATGCTGGCTATCGTCACTTAAAAATCTCTCAGGACGACTCGGGCGCTGGTCCTCAAGTTGCAGGAGTATGATTTTACTGTAATTTAAAAGTGCGGGAAAAACATATGGATGCTGACGCCCTCTCTCGTTGTCCTGCGGCGTTGCCAGACGGTGACGGTCCTTCCCCTACTGCCTCGGCAGCCTTACCCAAGGCGCCATTAGACACCACCCAACTTCAATCCTCTTCGGACTTAGTGGCACGCCAACGTGAAGACCAATACTGCCGCACCTTGATGGACCAACTGGCCGGACTGGTAAGACCGCCAAACAGCCGCTGCCGCCATCAGCTGAACAAATTCAAGCTCTTGGATGGAGCTTTCTATCGTTACAACTACCATCCGTCTGGCGATAAATGGGTTCCCGTCGTCCCGCAATCTCTCCGGGAAACCATTCTGAACGTTTTTCATGACGACGCCACAGCAGGACATCTAGAATACCACAAAACCTACAATCACATTAAGAGCCACCTCTTCTGGCCTGGACTTTCCACCAGCGTCGCAAGATATGTTGCTTCCTGCATAGTGCATACCTTGCCAACACCGCAAATGGCGTACGTCACCACCTGCCGGCAAACTGCAACCTTTGCCGTGCCCTGAGGCCCCGTTTGAGGGCGTTGGCATCGACCTATACGGACCATTGCCTGAGGCTCCTGCTGGCCACCGGTGGATTGTTACCGCTGTCGACCATTTGACCAGATATGCAGAAACCGCACCTCTCCGAACCGGCTGCGCTTTGGAAGTGGCCGAATTTTTCTTACACTCCATTTTTTGCGCCACGGCCCTCCTTGTGTTATCAGCGATCGTGGCCGAACTTTTCTGGCAGCAGTCTTTGCAGAAGTTCTTCGTGACGCCTACACTGTCAACAAAACCACATCCCGTTACCATCCACAGACCAACGGCTTGACGGAGCGTTTTCACCCCACACTTTCCGACATGATTTCGATGTATATTCGCCCCGATCACAAAAACTGAGACAGCATTCTCCGATTTGTAACATTCGCACATAACATCGCGGCTCAGAGAACGACTGAATTTTCACCGTTTTACCTTGTCTACGGCCGCCAAACATCCTCTATCTTGGACCTGTCTTTCTTTTCGGCACCCGCTGATTCTTCAACCAACGTTGCTGAACAATGTCTCTCCAGGATTGCACACTGCCGACGACTGGCTCGCGAAAATACTGAGGCCAGCCAAAAGGTCCGCAAGTCTAACTATTATTCCACTCACCGAGATGTATCGTTTGCACCAGGGGACGAAGTTCTACTCTGGACACGTGTCCGCACCACCGGATTGCGTGAGAAATTTCTATCTCGCTTTATTTGCCCCTACACTGTGGTGGAACAAACATTGCGTGACTCCTATCTGCACCCTTGCTGACCGTCGCTGCGGTGGACGGAAATCGTTCATGTCTCACCCTTGAAGAAATTCATTCGGCGCCCACCCCCTACATATCCTGCGGCCAGGATGGCCGCTTCTATGTGCCGGGGAAATACGTGTAAGCGCAAGTGACTAACTCTGAGCGCCGAACTTCCTTCATCGTTTTCCCTCCATTTATTTGCCATCAAGGCAACGTCTTCGTCTTCTTACCTCACCCGTTCATCATCAGCACATCATCGCCTGGGCGCGCAATGCTCGATCATCATCATCGTGGTTTGAAGTCCCTCCTCGTTTTCGGGCTGCTTGCCGAAAAAGGGCCTTCTCGCCTTCAGCAAAGCCTTCTCTCGGGAGCATCTCAATACTTACAATAACTTGAACAATCTTCGCGGAAAGTTCTTTGCATGTTTCCTTTTTATAAACACCTTTATACACCGTGACCTGCGTGTACATTTATCTAATGTGTTTGCACTGATCTGAAAAACTTAAAATTAAAACAATTATTAAAAATACGTAGCCTAAGCCTCTAAATTTCTCTCTATCTCTATCTCCCTATATATAAATAAATATTACGTGAAAACACCGTAGCAGTGAGGTTATGCGCCCAGGGGCACAACTAATTAGGTGGTAATTATTGTTGTCGGTAGTCCAATTACCTAAAACTGAATATTTCACTTTTTGGGGGCTGCAGTAAGAAGGCATGTTTGTAGTGAAAAGTTATACGCAATTGTCTTCCAATGCAATTTCGTTAGGCAGAATTATTCCAGCCCATTCACACTCCGAGATATCGAACTGCAAAGTGTAATTGCCGTTCGCATGATTACGCTTGCTAGGCAGCGAATACGGGTGCATATCTCCTCCCCTTTGTTCTGGGTTTCGATAGCGGTTCCGTGTACTGCAGGTTTCGATAACGCCAGCCAAGAGTGAAAGGGTGCCAGTTACCACTTTGCCTATGCCTGCACCCCGTTGTCAAACTAAAGACCATACACAGCAGGCACGTCACAAAAGGGTGGAGCTTTGCGCTGGTCTTCACTGTCTCGCATGCGTAATCATGCGAATGGCAATTAAACTTTGCAGTTCGATATCTCGGAGTGCGGATGGGCTAGAAGAATTCCGGAGCGCGGCGTCTCCCTGATAAGCCGGCTCTCCTTAGGCCATTCGCATCTTCGTTGGTCACCCCATCCTCCATATGCGCGGCACAGCATCGGAGAGGTTTCTACGTCACCGCATGTCGCACGAAAGAGGAGTTTTCTCGTTGAAGGAGCTTCTTTATAAGCGACGTAGCCCCAGAACGCTGCAATTTGTTTAGGCCGAAGACACTTCCATGCTAAACTGCTAAAATGCTATACTACAAAAATGCTAAACTACAGATTTCTGAGTAATGAGATGCAGTGTGTGATGAGTTGGAAAGACGCCCTCTTGATACACTAACTTTGTCTTCGTCCCTATTATTCCTGAAACGGAGAATATTTTTTTTAGGCCGACGACACTGCCATTGTCGCTAAAATGCTATGCTATAAAAATGCTCAACTACAGATGTCTGAGTAATGGGATGCAGTGTGTGATGAATTGAAAACACGCCCTCTTGATACACTAACTTTGCCTTCATCCCTATTATTCCTGAAACGGAGAATATATTTTTTAGGCAGGACACTGCCACTGTCTTCCTGAAACGCTAAACTATAGATTTCTGAGTAGTGTGATGCAGTGTGTGATGAGCTAAACAACGTCCTCTTGGCATGCTCCCGCCAGATGAAAGTCAAATGCATTCAAGCCTATCATCCCACACAATACATTAGTGTATCTGATAACTTATCTGTAGTCCCTCACGTTAAGCCGACAAATACGTAACGTGGAAAATTGTTTCAAGTACCTCTCTCTTCGCGGACCAAAGATAATATACGGTGCCTAATTAAAATGTCGAGGAGAACTATCGAATTGTCTGAAGAACACAAACTGTATGCGTTTATTCGTGTAGGAATGGCTCTTACGAAGTTCCTCACTGCCGTTACCTTAAATCTATTCAGGCCAACTTCACGCATTGCATTTTTTACCGTGAAAAAGTGTTGTTAAAATTCCAATGTGCGAAAAACTGAGCGATTAGATGTAGTGAGGTCTTGGATAATGCTATTCAGGTGGCAGGGGTGCACTCGCCGTATTAAACAATACAGAAATTCATCCATCAGAATTTCTCCGCCCATTAAAATTTCTACGAGTTCCGGTGAATAAATCTTACACTGATGCTGTATGTGCCTTCGTTTTCACATATGCCGTGCGTGAGTGAGTTGGTGTAGACCAAGACGTCTTCGCACCCAAGTGTTTCCCGTTTTCTTTTTGATGGGCTCCTGGTGTGACGTTTTTGCTGATGTTCTCCAACCCACACTGAGCGTTTCCCGAGCGACATTTTGCGTGGTATCTTTACCATGTGAGCACGTACACATCCCCGGTTGCCAGTTACGCCTGCACGGGGTAGGGGGGGGGTGGGCGCTGCACGTGCAGCCAGGCTTCACGCGCTCACCGATAACATGCTCGTAGGGCTCGTGGGAGATTTAAACATTCATCTCGCATGACCTTACACCGCCTGACATACGAGAGGGAAATGGACAGCCCACGTTTATCCGCTAGACAATTACTTGTTCTTCCAAGTTCTTACCCTACCCACCCAAATCCTGGCTGCCTGCCCTCGCGCGCTCGGACGCCCAGTCCCGGTGCGCTCTGGTCGACAAGGCTCGGGACCACAGCGCTGCGCTTCCGCGAATCAACCGCCCCTAAGCATGGTTAGAAATAAAACGTCTCTCTCTCTCTCTCCCTGTCTCTCGAAGTTTCATTGAGCTAATTAGCTGGGGAGATTGCTTGATTGGAAATTACAAATAAACGTGTTAAGTTTTGTGCCCCCTTGGACTGCGCTCCGCTTCGATGGTCATTGTTATTCGCAGACTGCAAGGAATCTGAATTTTTCTTTTCAGAATAGATTATGCAAAACAGAACGACCTCTGCGGCTCAGCGAGCATATTCCTTGATAAGACCTATTTCTAATTCGCTACATTCATTTTGTGCACGTAGATCAGCATTAAACAAGTAGGTTTTGTATCAGATAACATCAGCGTGTCGGACCTTTTGGGGTGTTGCCAAATGGCTTCGAGGGGGGGGGGGTGGAATCAACTAGCGGTCCTTCGGTGAGGCAGGCACAATAGTCTTCAGAGAGGTTTACAAAGCTTAATGCGCGTAAATGACGGCACATTCACTAGGTTAAAGTGAAAAAAAGTACAACCATCCGGTTAATCTTTGGCGGCATGCACTAAGTCATGTGCTGACACTGTTATCATCGCCATTTTTTTTTAAACGTTGATAAATTGTTGGGGTACTAGAACCAGTTCTGCATTTTAGGAGGATGAAATAATTTTTAGCAGTTTACAAACAAAGGTTCCTCCCCAGAAGTAGGAGCGGCCTCGTAAACCTTGTTAAAGGTTTGGCTTCATCCGGAATTTTACTCTGAAAGTTCCGCTCCAGAATGAACTGTGTAGATATAATTGAATTTAGCGGTCCAGTCAATGTGTGCGTTCAATTTTTCAGCCGAGACATAGTCAAAGCAATTAAAACTAAGCTTCCAGGAGTTCGTGTTTTGTGCAGCGTGCTACTGCACAATCTCTGCTTGGAGTTGTTTCAGGCAGATTTCTACAGTTGGGCTTGGCCCAACCCTTTAGTTTACTAGGCGAATCGATTACAGCAGAATATTGATTTTCCGAGCTCTCTGCTGTTGTCCATTCTTGAAAAAAAAAGTGGTAGCAAACCTAAAGGGAAAGAGTTGATAGGTAATGTTCCTGTTAGCGTAAGTAGTAGAAAAAAACTGGTTAGCCGTGATCGCTTATCAGCATGAAATATCTCTTAGCTTAAATAAAATCCGCTCATGAGATAAATATTTGTTTCCACAAGAATAACGTTGTACGTGCGTGCTTCGTGTTCGAAAAGACAGTGTCTTCCAAGATGGGCACGTGTGGTGGTGGGAACGTGTGGTGGACACGTATGGCGACGCATGCCACAAAGCAGGGCCATACTTGAATAGCACACTGGTACAAAGCACGACATCTGCGCTATCGACGTGTTGCATGGGGCTCAGCTGTCGGGCAAAAGGTACACACGGAAAAATATGGCAGCAGCGTCAATATGGGCCCCCAAGAACACAAACTACACCACGAGTCACATCACCTGGTCTCATAAAACAGTGGTTACGTTGGCATTGTGTCGTCACGTCATGTGAGACACAGGAGTACTAAAGAATCACACGCTGTGATTTACCAGGGAGTGGATTACGTCTTCTAAAATGATTCCGCAAAAAACTAGTTCGATGGAGTAATTGATTATCGGGTTTAAAGCGCCGAAGCTACACCTGGTCTCTGAGGCGCTGTGTAGTAGAGGGCTCCGAATTAAATTTAACGACCTGGTAATCTTAAACGTGCGCCAAAAATTCTACACACGGGTTGTTTAGAATAGCAGCCTCCGCGGCAAGGATCGAACTCGCCTCCTGACGTTCAGCAGCACAACTCCATAGCCGCTGAGTCATCGCGGTGGTGGGGAAAAATAGGCTTATTAACAATCCCTGCGTAGTACTGCAAGGGAAAGTATTCCTGTTTACCCACAGCTCGTACGACAATGACACAGTGAACTCCATGCATTTGTGTAAAATATAAATTCTCGGCCTCTTTTTCCGGGTGTACTTCACATGAAGGCGTTTATAAGCAGCTCACTCGAAAATCACTTAGGGAACTGCGCGCATTAGTATAAAATAGAATTTTTTAGTCTTTGCTCGGCTGTACAGCACATACGGTGTCTCTTACCCGGGTGATATACGGCGACGTTTTTCTTGAATAAAAATTAAGGGAGTGTGAAGGGGGGTTAGTGCCTCATTGTCTTCACTTTATCGTCCTTCTGATGAGTTGCTCGAATAGCTACCCGTGCATAACACCAGCTGGTTGAAATTGCCGCTTACACATTTCTTTTAAATATTGACGAACAACCAAATCAACTCAAATTTTCTTTGGTAAACTTTCGGCATTTTGAAAAGTGTTACGTATCTATTCTCCGCTTACTCCTGTACTACGTGAGCTCCCGGCAGTGTGTGGGTAAGTTATCTTTTTAATATGCGCCCCATCTAGGAATTTTGTAAAGGCGGTCACGCCGCAATGGCATCATGTTTTATTTCTGACGTATTTAATTGTGCTTGTATTTTTACAGAATGGATGTTAACCAGTGGAGAAGCTTTCCAGACATCTCAGGCCTGCAGCAAAACGTAAATGATAGGAAATGAGAATAAAGCAATTTTTTTCAAATGTAAGACACAAAACGAGAGAGGCTGTGGGAGCATATCGATTTCCTAGTGTCCCTAACCTGCTGGGAAATTTAGTGCACAACAGCGTCTTTTGCGCCCAGAATTAACTAAAAGTGCAACCTCCATGATTCGTCATCAAACTCGTGATATGATGTGTAGCGATTGAGAACTTCAACCACTCGCATACAGCGGGAAGATACAAGAGCATAGATAATCTTGTGATCGATTTTGGACAGTGCGCATGTTCTTTGCCCACTTGTTTGTTTTATACAGTCTGCAATAAAACCGCAGTTCACATGCAAAAATTTCGTTCAGTGATTCACTAGAGAAAAGCAGCAGGGAACAGTGTTTTTATTTTTAAAGCGGCAGCCTTAACTCCTTCTGTTTCACGCCACGCGTTCCGATGTGAAGAAAATACTCTCTTTAAAAAAAAATAGGCACATGAGCCGGGGAGCTCGCGCAGCGTCAGAGAGCTGTAAGAAATGGCGGCGGGCAATGCGTCGGGAAAGGGAAGTAGCGGTGCCACAAGCCGCGGCCGCAGCTGTCATACGAGCCACCGTCAAAGGTGAAGGCAGGGATTGTGGAGAACCGGAGGCTTCTGGCGATGGCGAGCAAGCAGAACGGCCTTGGAAGGGAGCTTGGCGTCGCGTGTGGCCACAAATTTAAGCAGCAAATCAAGATAAGGTCCAACTATAGGTTTCGCCTTCCCATTTCCATTGTGAGAGATTTCTAATCGTTCTTAGTAGTTGCTGGCATTTATACAAAAAAAAACTTGCCACATTCGCCAGTAATACAGGCAGTAAGTATATTGCTTCATGCTAGCACAACAAATCGTTAAAGCAAACTATAACAATGGGTGTGCTTAGAATGCTCACAAGAAGGTCGCATGACGGTTAAGTGACGGTTAAGCATGACCGGGTCGTTTGTTAACAACACTGCCGAAGATTTCGCAAAACAGTATCTCCAGACACTCTTCTGCTGGTGAAATGCTGCTACACGCGTTATCTTTGATTCGCATTCGGAACGACGTCAGTCGCGCGCAGCCGCAGAGTAGGGAGCACAGGCTAAGCCCGCCCGAGGTGACCGACTAAGACGAATAAATAACAAAATGGCCACGCCCATGAACTGCCACAGTGTAAAAAATGTCACCTCATGCCTACTGGCGAATGGTAATGGCGGCGGCACGAAACAATGGGAGAAAGGCGTGCCGATGTTCTGCAACGTTATCTGGTGACACTAGACCCAGTACATGTACTAGTACATGTACTAAACTAGTACATGTTTTGCCTTCCCATTCTGAGAAAGCTATAAGCGTTTCCGATAGTTTTTTATTTTATATTTCGAGAAAAAATTTTTGTTACCTTCGCACGTATTTCAGGCATTAGTGTAGTGCTTACATACCCACATAATAAAAATTTTACAAATCGAAACAATAGGACGTCTTCAAATGATCAGCACAAGGTCGCATGAGTGTTAAGTGATTGACGTCATCAGATATGCACATCCTATGCAGTTTGCGCCCACATATCAATATTGTCAGGGAAGATAATCACATCTCCCTCTTTCCACATCAAAGATAACCGCGCCTGGGTGACTTTTGTTATACTCGTGCACGGTATGAATGAAAAATCAATACATGAAATTAGGACCACCTTACGCTAGCAGATGGCTGGCACGCAGTGCTTATCAGATTATCTTCCCCAACTGGACACCGCTATCAGAACAGTCCTATATAAGCGGGTGACGAGATACACTTCTATTCAGGCCTTTTCAATATTGCGGCAGCTTTCGTAAGTTTTTACTGTTTTCCTTCTCTTACAAGTGTCTCCTGATTTGCATAAAACAAATCTGCGGCATTTTTTAAATTTTAAACTGCCAAAGATCTGAAAGTGTCTACAGGCTGCAAAAATTTTTTTGTTCCGTAAATAGACTAAGCTGTATTCTGTTCTCTTGAGGTTGAACTTAGAATGTTCACAGTTCCGGCATTTCTTCAATTTCAACCGTTACATTTATGAGTTACATTTTGGAGCCATGGTTATTTTCGTGTCCGTACTTTGGGGTTATAACACCTAACAGCGAGGGCACGTACCACTTGATCTCGAAAAGGTCAAAGTTCTAACGCCATATCTGTGTTACCCGTTTTTAAATGATGTTTCTTAGCAGATTTGCCAGAATGAAGCTCTGCACGCTTCTGGTCGCCATTTGCGTCTCTGGATGCGCCTGTGAGTTCCTACAGCAGTGTTCAGCCCATGACTCAAGAGTACTTATTGTGATGTGTTCCAGAAAAAAACGAAGCACCAAGTTTTTAATAATATAAAGCTGATAGAATCAGTGAGCAATGTTTTAAGTCGGGGAAAATGCATGAGAATATCACTCATAATATTATGAATACATTGGCTTTAGTCGTTTTGTGGGACATGATATAGTGACATGTTGCTTTATTTCAAATAGGGTATTCCTGAAAAATCACGCTGCTCAAACAAAATGTCAATTTAAATGTTTAAACCTACTCCCGGTTTGACACACTGGGTGCCCCTTAATTGAGACCCTATTTAAAAAAGAAGAATGTCGGTAGTTTGATGAGATACTGCAGAGAAACAATTTAGGGACCATTAATGTTGAGAACTTCGTCGACAGGATATTAGGAGATGTTTACGCTCCTAAACAGCGCAAAGTAACTTTGCTAGAACCCGAAACATTTTGCTCTTTGAATGATGTAGATACAAAAACAACAATATACCTACCATGATTCTAATCCATGTCCTATTTTTTTTCTGCCGGTGGCGGTTAGATGTTGCGGCACTGTGAGTATGCCTTCATTACTACTTGATTTTGGCCTGCGTATACCCTGGTTTTCTCGTTCGTTATGTATGAATATTTTGCTTTGCCTGTTTAGACCTACGCTTCACGAAGAAAAGCCGTCTGCCTCCAATTCAGGTAAGGTCGTAAATATTTCATCGTGCCGCAATTATCCACATGCCTTAGTAATCATTGGCCAACTCAAGTTTGGCAATACAACGAAAGGGGATTTAGAGTAAAGACATTTTTTACCAGTAATAAGGAACGGTGAAATATTTGCTGCTACACAGGAAGGATAGAAAAATACCTCAAAGTGAATTGCCGTTTTTTTTGTAACATGTTGACTACTGTTCAACGAACAGGGATAATTCTCATTGCATTTGCAGGATTTACAGTGAACGAAGTAAAGTTTGCATACAGTTGTTCTTCGTTAACTCAGTGTCAGTTTTGTCCTTCCCACAGAGCTGTCTGCTTCCGTCAATGTCAACACCGACCGACTTCAGGAGTCATTGGGCAAGCTTCTTCAGGGTGACACATCCCTCTACGCCGCCTCGGAAGTCCTGAAAGCACTTGACGCTATCAAATCTGACCTTGAGCCTGGCAGCGAAGAATACATCTGGGGGGAAATCTTTAGACGAATTGCTTTACTTTTTGTGAAGCAAGCTGCCAGCAAAGGTACTTCGTATGTTGTGGGAAAATTGATCAAGAAGGGATGAATTGTCGAACCAAACTGGACTGTCTGCGGAAACCAATAAACTAAAGTAAACATGTGCAGCGTTTTTTTGCATTAGGGTGGAAAGCCTCTTCTCTCCTACCGTAAACGCCTATTGTCTGCCCCTTGGTCCTTGTGTTCGTCCCACAGTTCGCTTCTTTTGCAGATCACACCGTCTTTCTCTAAACTAAAAGCGTTTGTAGAGGAGGTGGAGGTGCCTGGAAATCCGATAACCCTAAAGCCTGACTTCAGTTTATTTTTCAACAGTGGGTAAATGCTGAAATATTGCATCACCAAATAAAAGGGAACAGTTTAGTCTTCATCTAAACCCACACGAACTCTCTCATGGTTTGTAAAGCGCAACCTTACAGTACTATGCTATCCTTACAAATAAAAAAGTACCTCCAGTATTTTGCTTTTTTTTGAGACCACCGTAAATACGTCGGAGCGGTGAGTATTTTCATCAGTCTGCCCACGGTGTCGGGAGGGCTTTTGAGCCTCCAACTCTAAATGAGTGCCTGTCTGTGAGTGCGCCGACATGGGTGAGCAAGCATGAGCACGCTGGACGACTGTGCCCACTTATACGTATGCTCATTTAAAAACATGACTGGTAACAATGGGCACTTGCCGGCGCGACTGCTGCTGTGGATGAGTATCGGTTCGCAGTAACGGTTAACACAGGCTTGAAGAAATTGTCGGTGGAAGAGAGTTAAGGCTCTAATGCAACCCAATAGATCTATAGGTCAAAAAAGGTCAATTTAGAGGAGCACCCATACACGGCAACGCAATAGACAACGCGATGGTTCTCATCAATGTAACGAGAACGTTCGAATATCTGCCTAAGAGCGCGGTGCTACCGCTTTCGCCATGCTTTTGTCACCCCAGCACTTTTCTGAAATTCCGTAGTTGTTTTGGTATTTGCGTTGGATGAGCACTTGTCTCGATGTTGCGATGTGCACTAAAATTTTCTGTTCGCAAATTTCGCCGGCCGCGTTTGTAGTACGTTCTCGAATAATTCTGTGTATCCGTCAATGCTTTAGATAAGGAGCATTTGTGTAGTACTTTTTGCTGTTAATAAACTGGCGCAGGAGGCTAATATTACCAGACCCCCTCTGTGCCCTCCTCTTGTATAGGTTTCATTCATGCTTCTGTTTCTCGTAAACCTGTATTTTTCGTAAAAGCCATACCCTGGCAAGCACTACTATAGCATTTTAACATCGAAGCTACTTAGCAAATCGTTATTTTGCGTGTTCGCAGTTAAAAATACCAAGAAAATGCCAAACATATGTTTGCGCGTGCCTCGCAGTGACCAGCAGAGAGTTAAAGAAAACAAGAAAACAGCGAGCGCTCATGTGTGCGTGCCTCGTGGCGACTACCAGTGAATTAAAAAGACCCAGAAAATAGCGAGCGCTCATGTGTGAATGCCTCGCGGCTACCACCGGGCAGCTAAACAAATTACACCCATCTCCCCGAAGGGAACCATGAGTAGGATGCGGAGCGTCATGGGGGTTCCGTTTGCGTTTCCGTCATGTTTGTTAGCCAAATTTGGTGGAAATGTAGTGAACCCCGTAATGCTCATATATCCTACTCATGGTTCCCTTGGGGGAGATGGGTGTAATTTTACTTATTGCATGCGTATATACGCTAGTGAAGTGGTATCTAAAGGTCTTTATTTAGGTTTGCACGTCTTCTTACTTTGAGTATGACGGCCTTATGGTCACTGAAGTGCACAGTCAGTGGATCTCGTAGCAGCAGTTGTATGCAGTCGTCGCCGTCACGGTTGGTAAAGAAGAGATCGATACGAGATTGAAGTGGTATCTAAAGGTCTTTATTTAGGTTTGCACGTCTTCTTACTTTCAGTATGACGACATTATGGTCACTGAAGTGCACAGTCAGTGGATCTCGTAGCAGCGGTTGTATGCAGTCGTCACCGTCACAGTTGGTAAATAAGAGATCGATACACGTTCCGTGGATTGTAGTTGGGTGTAATTGCTGTTAGTGTTTTGGCTGATGCTCTCACTTAATTGCTTCAGCGCACTCACTGACGGGGCTGTTGCTTCCATCCTACCTCATCTGAAGAATCACGGAGTCAAGCGCAAGCACAACCGGAGTTGTTGTTGTTGTTGTTCCTCTTCTATGGCACGTACCCACGTGGGGGATTGGCCAAGAAACGGTGGTGTGCGGACGCCGGACCCCCCGCCGACACCGGGGGACATACCCCCGAGCATAAGACGTGGGGGATTGGCCAAGAAACGGTGGTGTGCGGACGCCGGAACACCGCCGACGCCGTGGGACATACCCCCGAGCATAAGACGCTCTGCATCTAAAAAACCCGAAAATACCGAGCACTATTGTGCGTGCCTCGCGGCGACCACCGCGCAGCTAACGAACCAAGAAAATAGCGAGCGCCCAGGTGTGTGTGCCTCGCGCCGACCACCGGGTAGTTAAAAAACCGAGAACATAGCGAGCGCTCATGTTTGCGTGGCTTGTGGCGACCACCCAGGGTCCCCGGCACACATTTCACAAGCCAAGCATACCCATTTAGGGAGATTGGCCAAGGTAGGCAAAACAACTCCAGCATTCGCTGTAATCGTGGAAACAGTTGCTCCCAGCGAGAATGTGGCGTCCTAGTGGGCACGTCAGCTGGCCACCACGTCAGCATCATGACAAATCCGCTGTTTTTCTTTATGCAGTTCCTTCTCTTCGACGCGGTGACGCCTAGCACCACGACGGAAAGCAAGACAACTCTTGCCTATTTACGCGCACACCACCAACGGAGACTGAGCACAAGAACTACCGCTCTCTTAGTGAAACATAAACGCGGTTGAAATACGTCTGAGTATACTTGATGTGCACTTCAAATATGCTTTGTATATTGTAGATATATTACGAATGCAGTCAAAATGTATTTTTAGAATTTTCACTAAATATTGAAGTTGAAGTTGAAGTTGACGTTTACTGAAAACGTACACATGAACAAATAAGCGGAGAACATGACGAGGTCCAAGAATAAGCACTGTCGGGATGAACTTCTAGCACAACGTGGATTAGATGACGCACAGTATCCCGCAGACAATGGGTGATAGCAGAAAGGTTTTGCACAATGTGTAAGTACGAACCGCTAACGCGAGCAAAGAGGACAAAAACACTTTCCAAAATTTTCAATAAAATAACGAAGATAAGGGATAAGTCTCCAATGATAACAAAAGCAGGACTAAGCCACATGCAAAACAAGGTTTTCGTTAGACGTTGCGTAAATCTCCACTTACATAACACGAGCAGCGAAACTGTAATTACAATTGTAACAAAGATTTCGTCAAAGCAGACAGACGAAATGTTTAATATAACGAAATGTGTAAATATAATACAAATACATTTACCGAAAGCTCTTTAGAGCGCACTCGTAGAATATCTTAAAAATATGATAAGGCATACAAGTATATTTCGAATATATCCTAAATATCTTTCAAGTGCATTTCTTGCTTTTATACTGAACATGGTTCAAATACGCCATTAACGCAACAAGAATAATTAATAGAAATACGTTTTAAATAAGTTTAAAAAATTTCGTCAAAATACATTTTCGATTGATTGATTGATTGATTGATTGTAGGGTTTAACGCGCCGACGCAACGCAGGCGATGAGGCGCGCCGTAGTGGAGGGCTCCGGATTAATTTTGACCACCTGGGGATCTTTATCGTGCGCCGAAATCTCGTACACACGGGCGTTTTTGCTTTTCGCCTCCATCAGAAAAAAAAATACATTTTCACCCGCCGCGCTGGCTCAGTGGCGAAGGCGTTGAGCTGCTGATGAAAGTAGAAAAAACTGCGCGTAAAAGACAGGACCGTGACAAGTAGACAGGACAAGCGCAGACTCACAACTAACTTTATTGAAACAATGAAGAAGAATATATGTCATTTCGCCCGAGAGTTGATGGAGGCGTTTTTTATACGCAGGAATGACAAAAATTGTGTTAGCGTGCCATCCGTTGCTTTGTACGGCAATGAATTTGAATTTTTAAAGAGGATGGTGCACTGACAGGAAAAGATAAACGAACTGGCTTCCGTGTGCGCATGTGCCAGAAATGACATATATTCTTCTTCGTTGTTTCAATAAAGTTAGTTGTGAGTCTGCGCTTGTCCTGTCTACTTGTCACGGTCCTGTCTTACGCGCAGTTTTTTCTACTTTCATGATGCTGCACCAACTAGCCCAACAACATGCTGTATTGAGCTGCTGAGCTCGAGGACGCGGGTTCGATTCCCGGCCACGACGGCCGCTTTTCTAATGGAGGCGGAAAGCAAAGATGCCCGTGTGTGCGAGACTGCGGCGCACGTCAAAGATCCCCAGACGGTCAACGTTAATCCGGGGCCCTCCGTTACGGCATGCCTCATCGCCTGCGTTGCGTCGGACCGTTAAATCAAACAAAATACATTTTGAGTACGCTACACGCGCTGATTCAGGTGTTAAATATACGTAAACCATATCTGAAGTGTCCGGTAAAAACAATTTCTGATTTATAAAGGTACTAAGAATTTTTTTCAATTTTATTGCAGATAATTTGAGAAACTGAGGGAGCGACTTCTACTCACTGCGTCTAAGGCAGGCATACAAATAAAGTCCAAAGCGCTAGAGAGAAACTCAGCGTACAAATAGGTTATCAACGCATTCCTCAAAGCTAAAAACTCCTAATTAAACAGCTGTCAATGAAGTAACTTGGAGATCGCTATCATTGTTACTACAGTATCTCTGCATAAAAGTTTAATATTGTCTTTTTGGCAAAAAAGTCGCCTTAAATGACAACAATTAGCATTGACGTATCTCGGATAGGCCAGGATATACCTAGCGTGAGCTAAGGTTCAGCTGGCTATTCTTACCTTTCCTGGTTGTCTATAGGATGAGCTTGATTATCATGCTTACTGCTGCTTCAATGACACAA
The DNA here is from genome assembly GCF_048455015.1 of Haemaphysalis longicornis. NCBI lineage: Eukaryota > Metazoa > Arthropoda > Arachnida > Ixodida > Ixodidae > Haemaphysalis > Haemaphysalis longicornis. The sequence continues at coordinate 169,158,742 of NW_027526295.1, forward strand.
ACATGGTTTACGCATTATGTGACACGTATATTTTTCAAGCTGCTCCGGCGCAGCGCCACCAATCGCCCCAGAGCTAAGCTGGTTCCACAGCCGCACGCCGGGGATGCTGCGACGCACGAGCCATTGGATCCTCACTGGGCCACCCCTCGCATGATCATCAAGTGGACTGGGCCGCCACGTGCGGAACGGAAGTCGGTGAAGATGCTGGGCGCGTGGGGTGCGTTAGAGACGCCGGACAGAGAGCAACGTTCTCTGCGCTGTGTGACGTCACTGCTCCTCGCGCATGGGTAGCACGGCTCTCCAGGAGCCACTCGAAACTGCTCAACCTAGGCCAGTGTAGCTCACGCTAAAAAACATTGGCTATATTTGCGCGCGCGAGCTGCTGGGCAACGCTAATTGGCCATCACTACCTCCACCTGAGTTCCCGGTACGCGCACCGTGAGATTGCTTTGTGCACCCCACTTTCTTTTTTTCTCGGCCCTCGCTGCGTTTCCCTGGCCTGACTAATGGAGTCACAAGTTGTCGAACGCTTGAACGGGATGACGTCGTGCGGTCGCAGGCTCCGCTTGGACGGCGCGTTGCAGCGCCGTGTGTGTCGGGATCGCCGTTGAGCCAAACGTAAGTATGATTTTCCGGCTATTTGCGTATAAGGTTTCGCGCCACCGTTAATCGACATGTGTTTGTCTTGCAATGGAACGAGCGTAAGTCCCCTTATGAAATCCGTACGTGGTGCGGATTTCATATGGGGTTTTCATTTCAGTATTAAATCCGCACGTACCTCACCTAGCGAGCAAGATGTCCTACCGTAAGTACTCCGTGCAAGACAATGCGCTCACAAGCCGACGACCTCGAGAGCAGGTATAATAAATAAAACCCATTATAGCGGTTTTCTTTAGGGGCTTATTTTTTAGCTTTGGAACTGCTGAGTGGCCGGGGGACGGTTGCTATGAGTTTCCTTCTAGATCAATATATTCCATTTAAAGCTTATTAAGAACCAGCACTTGCACTAAATCGAGACCGGCCGGGAACGTTTGCACTACAGCCTGTTCATAGAAAGTGCGACGCCCATGTTTACGCGACGAAGAAATGTTGGAAGCGTATCCATTATTGCAGCTTTTCTTTTTTTTTTTTTTGTTTTCTGAAGCCCCCCCCCCTCCTCGCCTTATTTTTCCATTCGTGATAGATGTCAGCGCGAGCCGCGCGGATCTTTGCAGCAGCCGTCGTACCGGGAACTAATTTGGGACATACGCGTATCCGTGAATAAAGAGGGAGACACACGTCCGTCCGAGCAATGCGGTTTCTGACATGGCGCGGCAAAATATCTAGCAGATTGGATGCACGCGGGAGCATACGACACTATGGGTCATCCGGCAGCAAAACCTTCTCTCGAGGCGGAGACGCGGGCTGGGATGCGTGCTTTCCCGCTCTTGTGTTCGACCCTTAAAGCGGGATTCACGCGACGGAGAAATCTCCGTCTTTATAGCCCGCGGAGCCCGCTTACGTGACCAACTTTAGGCTCCACTGTTCGGCGGGGGCTTGCTCGCGGATTCTCCGGGGGAAAAAATGCCTCCGCATGTTGTCGGTCGATCGCGGCGCACCTCCGCCGGGATTGGAGCCATTTTTTAAATGCGGAGCATTTCTTAGGCTCGCGATGTCCCTCGTCGATGTTGTCGGCGCCGTCCACACGCTCACTGCGCATGCGCGTCGCGTCGAGTCGCAGGTGCGCGTCTCTCCCCCGTACCCTCCTCGCTCTCAACAACAGGTGCGGCGGTGCGGGAGGAGCACGTGTACCCTGTGCGCTCCGTCGCTCTCAACAACAGCTGCGGCGGGGCGTGGGGAGCGCGTCTGTGCGCGCATGCGTCGTAGCTACCCGTGCGCTGCGTCGCGCTCAACAGTAACGGCGGCAGGGGGTGTACACGTGATAACGGCTTGGTGGGTGCGTGGAAATTTCGCGCGCTTGTGTACGGAAGTGTGCGCATGCCCGTCTCTCCCGCGTACTCCTCTCCCTCGAACGCGGGTGGTGTGTATATAAGCGGCGGAGCGCACGTTCGGAATTCAGTCAAGGGCGTCTTTGCTTGGCTTTCGCTTGACTTGACGCTTTGCTTAACGGCACCATAAAGACAGACTTTAACTTTACACTCCTTGCCTTCGCTTCCCCTTCATTCAATAAATAAGAATAATAAAGACGAAATAACAATTAAGCATTCCCAAACCATACCCAATTACGCAACATTCACGCGATACCCCCACCACTCTGCGACGCATTTACTCGAGTTCCCCCCGTGGGAAGATGCGGGCGGGTTTTTTTTTTTTTTTTTGCACTGCTGCAGCCTGGCGGTTTTAGATTATACCTGGTGCGAAGGCGGCTTTTTTGAAGCGGATGCATTGTCGCCACTTACTCGGGTGCTGTGAGCGATACAGCTAGGGTGCCACGACGCGTGCCTCTCGAAAGCCGCATCGCTACCACGGCTACCACCGCACTGACGTCTGCTAGTGCCACACACGTATGGGTGCACCGCCGAACCGGACCATCCGGTGACGTTGTGTTGACGTCAAAAATCCGTCCGCCTCCGCGAACCTCCTCGTACGTCGTGTGAATCCCTCTTAACGCGCATGCCCAGGCCGGTCGTCAGGGAGCGGACAGGCCTGCTGTTGAAGTGAAGGCAGCGTGTGATTTTTATGCCATCTGCCTGGAAGTAACCAAGGGTGCTAGAAGCGACCCACGTAAGATTCGGTGCAAGTGGGTGTGCGACCGTACGGGCTTCATGCCGAGGGTTCATGTATCGGTTTATCGATCTTTGAGAAACGCCGCGGGAGTAGCCGGTAAGTTGCCGCACCCTTCATTGTCATCAGTTCCGCTTCCTGCCGACCGATAACCAAGAACCAGCAAAGAAAGAAGAGAAAGGGGAGAAAGGGGGGCGAGGAACGAGGCACGCAGTTCCTGGCTCAAGGTGCACAACGGTTCCCTACACGTTTCTCCGTGCGGCCATGTTCGTCTTTTTTTTTTTAAATTCAGCTGGTCCCCACAAAAACCTTCAGACACTTTGGGTCATTCCACCCTTCCCCTCCTCTGTTTACTTGCTGTATTATTTCTGTAGTGCACCCGTCACCAACAAGTGGGGTCGTTCTGAGTGGCCCGTCGGACGCTTGAGGTCGGGTGAGAATTAAAAAAAAAATTGCCCAAAGGCAAGGCAGAACAGCAAGTCTAGAGCGAATGCGCGCGTGCTGCGTGGCGGGTTATGCATGTTTGGCCGCCGTAACTCATCCTTTGCGTCTCAGAAGTATTTTAAATAATTTTATTTTAGGTGTCACAAGTATTGATAACCAACAACTTTTTTTAATTTTTACGTTAGCACCAGAAGTTTCCGTGGCCACAAAACCCTGATGTGACGCCGTGGGCCTGCATTTGAACGGCCATTTGGCGCGCGGCGACCTAATTCGAATATAATTGGAATACATGCGTTATAATTATTTCTATGCTGGCGGCTGACCGATTTTTGTTAGATTTCCATAACTGGGCCAGTAGGCATTCTTTATTCCATAAAAATGGAAAACGATAAATAAAGCGTTAGCACTTATATAAAGTGTTAAAGTGTTAGCAGTGTTAGAAGATATAAGGTCATTTGCGTGCAGAAGTAGAGTTGTGGAAGGTAATTTAGTTCTTAAGGAATCAATATCGGCCAAAGTATTTAGCCTAAAGCTTAAAACCAAAGCCCAGCAAGCACTATTCGTGCCGTGCGAAATTGCAGTGGCAGGGAGTCACACACATTTTTGCGAACGCTTTATCGAAACAGCGGAGTTGATGACGATCAACTACTGTGGGGGCTTCGGGGAACCTTACTGCGCAAGCGCTATTTAAGAAATCGCCCTTTATCAGCCAGGAAATCTGTAAGCCAGCTAGTAAAAACCGATAATGGCACACGCAGGGTTGGCATCCATGTAGTATACAGGTTGTTCCATGGTAGTACAGCGTTTGTGCGGTGGTGCAGTCGTCTCGAGCGTCGTGCCCATTCGATCAACGTCGCGGGTTCCATTCCTCGTCGAAATATTTTTTTTTTTTCTTTTCTGGAGGTTCTATAAATTACGGAAAGACATGCTTTTTGAAACGGAGTGTTTGTTTTGGTACGGCCTTTCCGTACTACGGAATGTCCGTTCTTAAAATTCTTTCCGTTGTCTGAATTACGGAAATGTGTCCAGCAACATTTTACCAGCAGCTTTCTCCGTAAAATTGGCCATTTTTTGTACAGTGTAGTTAGGCGCGCGCGGAACTGCCGCGGCCCCACCCCAACGCCCCCTTTAGAGCGGTGACCACGAAGAAAAAGAAATAAACACACAAAAAAAACATACGAGGTGACTCAGGTGCGGCAGGCGACGAAGTCAATACCGAAAATGGCCGTCCCCTGCCCAGGCAGCCCCATGGCGGCCAGCCGAAAAAATAAATCGGAAGCCTGGCCGGGCGTTTGTGACTTGCACAAATGCCTTGTTAATGGTGTGCTATTGGTTTACTGCAGCATTAGCGCCAGGGCACATCGTTAGGAGGATTGCGAAGGAGCCCTTTACCTTGCGGGCCATTCATACGCAACTCAAAAGTATGTTCATCCAACTACCTCCGGTAAACGCTTTCCGCGTAGCCTCGGTGGTCGCACCATGCTGACTATACCCACCGTCTGACGGCGTCACCGCCAGAGTGTCCTCACGCGTCATGGGTGCGTTTCATGGCACACGTTTTGTAGCACATCTTTACACGCCAAGCCTCTAGGTTCCTGTTGGGAGAGCAGTAAAGTTCACCGTCTGCCCGGGCAGTGCAGCAGATTAAGCCAGTAGGCTTCAACATTTCCGTTGGATGAAGTGTATATATCTGGTGTTCACACTTTACAAGCTTGTGACCGTGCTTGGGCACAAAGGAGAAAAATTCACCTCTAATGTAACTGAAACAATAGGTGCAGCACCTGCATGCGACACAGCCTGGATTACGTGCTTACCATTGTCCAAGTCTGCGTCTTCGAAACATTTGTCCTGCGGAAGTTCACACAGTGATTTATTAACGTTTACAATACCCTACCTTACAGATTTTTAATTACAACTCCATATAAAAGCGAAGCCGATCCCGTCTATCCATTTATGGATTCATCATCATTATCATCATCATCGTCTTCTTCTTCTTCCTCTTCCTACTCAGGTACACTACAGAACGAAGGCAACTCCCATTGCCCACGAACTGTTCCTGTCCTGCGCTGCTCCAGTCCAGTTTAGCCCTGAATTTCCGTATTTTATCCCTCCGTCGTGTCACTCGCCTTCCCCTTCGTCTACTCCCATCTCTTGGTATCCACTTTGTTACCCTAAATGTCCGCCGATTGTGGGTTTGTCTCACTACGTGACCGGCTCAAGTCCACCTCTTTTACTGGGAAGCAGTATATGTATCACCCCTCGTCCCCCCCCCTCCCCCCCACAGTTTTTATTCCGGTGATGCCGATTTACTCGGCGACGCTCCGGAGCTCCTCCTCACCACCGCCAACCCCTCTTTCACAACGGTTATTACAACGGTGAGAAAGAGAGAGAAACAACTTTATTGGATAGTCTCCTGCAGAGAGAGCAAGCAAGGGCTCCGTGGAGCCAGCCTACTCCCCGACGCGGCCGCTCACGTCTTCAAGGCTGTGCCCTGCCGGCGTCCGCCGGTTCGGCGCGCGGCGGGTCTCCGGAGAAGTCCCCTCGGACCCTCCGCACTCGCCTCCCCACGCTTCTGCCTGGCAAGGGCTGCCTCGAGCTGCTGGACGGCTTGTAACTGCACCGCGTAGTCCGGCGATGCAATCGCGTTTGCAATATTGTCCGGAAGCCGCTCCTGTGCGGCCGCCTCCACCGGATTGCGAGTACAGTCCCACAGAATGTGAGTCAAAGTTGCGTTCGTAACCGCGCACACACTGCACAAGGCGCTCTCATAAGCGTCCGGGCACACGTGTCGCGCCAGCGCCAGCGTGATCACCGAGTTGGTCTGGATCTGGCGGTAGAGCACTGCCTCCTTTCTTGATAGCTTCGGGTGTGGTGGTGGCCTGGTCCGACGGCATTGCCGGTCCCATCTCAGGATCTCGGTGTATTCGACGAGAGGTTCCTGGTGAATGCTGTCTTCGCTTGGTCGCCGCCGCTCCACTGGAGAGACGGGGGTGGTGGGAGGGGCCGCCGCGCGGTTGGTGAGCGCGCGCGCGGCGGCGTCCGCCGTCTCGTTTCGGTTGGGGTGACCGCCCTTGTATTTGTCATTGCCTTCCCGTGTGTCCGTGTGCGCCGGGAACCACCGCAAGTATGTGGCCGGCACCGCTTTGTTCACTGCACTGCACCGCACATTCACAGCCCTAGCACCGACGCTATTACGCGTGTAATTCACAATCGCCGAGCGGGAGTCACTCAACACTGTTGTGCATCCGGGGTCCGTGAGGGCCAGGGCAATTGCGGTCTCTTCCGCGTGCCGTGCCGACGGTACGCGTACACTGCAAGCACTGTACACCTCCCCGCTGGTGGCTCGCACCGCCACCGCGGCGTAGGCCCCGGGTCTGTCGGGGTACTCCGCTGCGTCCACGAAGAGGGCGCCGGTGTCCCCGGCGTACAACTCCGTGAGGGCCTGGGCCCTAGCAGTTCTCCGGGCTCTGTTGTGCTCCGAGTGCACGTTCTGGGGCACCGGGGTGATCCGGAGTCTCCGTAAGACACCTTTTGGCAGTTCCTTCGAGTCGGCTTGACGGGCCGCACGGTCCGCGAAACCCAGCCGTGCGAGAATGCTACGACCGGTTCGTGTGGTTGTAAGACGTTCGAGCTGGGCCGTGCGCTGGGCCTCGCTGATTTCATTGAGCGTGTTGTGCACTCCGAGTGCCAGGAGTTGCTCCGTGCTAGTACTGTTCAGGAGTCCCAGCGCCGCCTTATACGTTTTCCGGATGGCCGCACCGATCTTGTTCCGTTCTTGCGCCTTCCAGTAATGGTACGCTCCGATGTAGGTTACATGGCTGACCGCGAATGACTGGACCAGCCGGAGCAGGCTGGCTTCCTTCATCTCTTGGTGTCGCGTTGCCACCCGCTTGATGAGGCGAGTGGCCGTCCCGAGTTTGGTGACGAGGCGGTCTGCTGTGGCGCCGTTGCACCGGCTGCTTTCCAACGTCATCCCGAGGACGCGGAGCGCGCTCACCGTGGGTACGATCGTGCCGTTCTTCGACCGTATTGTGATAGTCGCAGAGTCCGCCGCCGCACGTTTTCGGTACGCGCCCGGCGGGGGGATCACTAGGAGCTCGGACTTCTGCGGAGAGCATGTCAGGCCGGAGCCCTCCAAGTGTGACTCGATGGCGTTCACCGCGCTCTGTAATGCTGCCTCGATGTGGCCGTCACTGCCCCCGGAGACCCACAGGGTGATATCGTCCGCGTAGATGGTATGGCGGACTTGTGGGATCTCCGTGAGCCGGTTGGCCACCCCGATCATTACGAGGTTGAATAGCAGCGGCGAGATCACCGAGCCCTGGGGTGTCCCTACGCTGCCGAGCTTCTTTAGCGGTAGTTCTAATTCTCCGGCCTGGATTTTCACCTTCCTCTCCGACAGGAAGTCCTTGATGTAATTGTAAGAGCGCCTGCCCATGCCCAGATTCGATACCTGCGCCAGGATGGCAGAATGGCACACCTTGTCAAAGGCGCTTTGTAGGTCGAGGCCCAGCCCCGCCCTGTTGTCGCGGGTGGGGGCCTTCACTTCGAGCACCTCATGCTGTAGTATTAGCATGGCGTCTTGTGTTCTGAGCCTCTCCCGGAACCCCAGCATGGTATTGGGGTATAGCCCTTCTGCCTCTAGGTAACGCTGCCATCTAGTCATTAGAACATGTTCCAGAACCTTCCCTACACACGAAGTGAGGGAGATCGGGCGCAGGTTCTCAATGCTGGCGGCTTTCCTGGCTTGGGGATTAACACCGTGCGGGCCGTCTTCCCCTGTGGGGGCAGCTCGCCCGTTTGCCAACACTTGTTGTAATACCTTGTCAGGGCCGCGATGGCACCGTCGCTCAGGTTTCGCAGAGTCTTGTTTGTAACGCGGTCCGGGCCCGCTGCCGACTTGCAGTTCAGCGTCTGCAGCACCGCGCGAACTTCCCACTCTTCGACATCTCTGTCCAACGACGGGTTGTCCGCTCCTCCGTATTCTCCGTGCCGTTCGCTCGGGGTACTTGGCAAATATCTTGCATTAATTCTTCTGCGCGTTTCGCGCTCGCCCAACGCTCGGACGGTCGTGTGCATCGTCTGGGCTAGCCGATGTTGTTGATGGCCCTTGGTCCCAATTTCGTCCAGGAGGTGCCGGAGCAGGTTCCAGGTTCTCCCCTTGTGCATTTGCCCATCCGCCTCGTTACAGACGGCGTGTTACTGTTGCGCACACAGTTCTCGGCTGTATTTCTCTATGGCCTGATTTAGTACCGCCACATTCTTGCGCAACCGGCGGTTCGGGCGCTGCGTCTTCCATCGCCGCTGTAACGATTGGCGGGCTTCTAGCACGTGGGACAGGCGGCTGTCCACTTGTTGGATGGTTTCGTCCGTTTCCACCTCAGTGGTCGCGTTCTCGGCCGCGCGGACGATGGCATCAGCCCATTCGCCGATGTCCGTGATCTCCTCTCCCTGCTCCGGTTGTCCCTCGAGGACTTGCGAAACCGGTCCCAGTCCGTGATTCTGTGCTTGCGTAGGGGTTCTGCGACGGACGGCACGGACGCGGGCAGGATCACCTCGATTATGTAGTGGTCGCTGCCCCTGTTCCGCCCCACGTTCCGCCATTTCACCCCTCGCTTTGCTCTGCTTGCCGTTCGGACGAATGTCAAGTCCGTGTTGGTGTCCCTGGTCGCAGCCGTGCCCAGTCGGGTGGGGTTCGCGGGGTCCGTCAGCAGCAGGAAGCCTGCGTCCGCGGCATCGTCCAGTAGGTCCTTTCCTTTCACGGTTGTTCTGCCATACCCAAGGTCTTTATGCGGGACGTTGAAATCGCAGCATATCAGTATCGTGTTTTCCGGTGCCAACCGCAGCGCCTTGTGCAGGAGGGCCTTGAATTTTTGCTGCCGATGTGCCGGATTACTGTACACGTTCACTAGGAGAAAGGCCTCCTTCTTCTTTTTGCCAATCACCACCTCGGTCGCGCAGTATTCGGTGGTGCTGCGTCCGAGGAGGTCTCTGTGTTCGATGAAAGTGATTCCCTTTCGCACGAAAGTGCACACCCCCTGTCCGGCTCCCTTACCGCAGGCCCGCGCGCTCGGGGGGCTGGCGTGCGTCCGGAATCCGGGAAGGGACGGCGCGCTCTCCGCGTGCGTCTCCTGCACCATTATTATGTCCGGCGCTCAGTCGATACTTCGTAAATACTGTTGCAGCACCGCCTTCTTGCACTGGAAGCCGTTGGCGTTCCAGTGCCAGATCTTTAGGCCTGAGCTTGCTGCTGGGGTCCTGGCCATGTTGGTGTTAATTGCTGGGTGGGCTGGTTGTGGTTGCCTTCTTCCTTGCCGATTTGCTCTGCAGAAACGTTTGTATCTGTACTAGGGTGTCCTGTATGGTCTGCACCTTCTTCTCAAGGGCTGCGAATCTCGTGTCTACCCTGTGTTCGAGGGCCGTGACGCGGCTCTCGAGCCTGTCCAGCCTCTCTGTGGTGCGGCGAAGACGGGCCATCTCAACTGCTCTCCGTTTGGGCTGGGGCTCGGGCGTCGATCTTGGGTCTGCGACTACATCTTCTTCCCCTTCCGACATGATTGCTTCGGGGGATTGCGAGCTGGCGGGCTTGTAGGGTTGCGGGGCTTGCGCTTCTCCCTTCGGGAATATTGGTGGGGGCTGCTTCTGTTGTTGTGGTGCCGGCAGCGGCGGCGGCGGTGGTTCCTGCAGCCGTGGCAGTGACGGTGGTTGTGGAGGTTGTGGTGGTTGCCGTTGCTGCTGCTGGGCGTGTAGCAGTCTTTTGATTTCTGCCAGCTGTTGGCGTAGCTGTGCGTTCTCGGCTCGTAGCGCCGTGAATCCCTCGCGGGACACCGACGACCACATTGTGTCTGATCGCTGCGTCGATCTCTCCCGCTCCTTGCGCGGCGTTTTGGACCTCGATCGGACTGCAGGCGCCTTGGCAATATCGGCCCACGCTACTCTCTCTCGCGAGCGTGACGTACTCTGACCACTCCGACTTGGCCTTCTGTTGCCGCGCCGCTCCCCCGTCTGCTAGCAGAGCGACCCCTCGCCGAGCGCGCGCTGGCGGAGCGCCGCCGCGAGCGGCTGCGGCTGCGCCCGCGTTGTTGACTCAGCGGCGGGAAGCTCGCAGCATCCTTTGTGGGAATTCTGCTTCTCCTTGGTGACGGCATCTCTTTGCGTTCTTGCTGCCTTTTCTTTACCAAGTATGGGCGCTGCGATCGAACGGGGCGCGGACGCACCTCATGTAGGCTCCCGCTATTTCATCGATTATTGCAGTGCCAGTTAGTCAATACCGTGGATTCTTCATTACCAACGTGACCGGTACTACTCCTGGATTCGACTGATACCTGTTTGGACCAAGTGGTACGAGAATTTCCCGACTTACGGGCGATTTTCTCTGCGGCAGCGTGGCTCCCGTGCTAAGCCTACTCTAGGCCTAGCACGAGAACGGCCGCCGGCCGTGCTGGCCCGCGGCCGCTAGCCCTAATGCCGGTCAACTTCGTCGCCACCGAGCCGACAGCCATGGCAACTGAGATGGACATGGGTGCAGAGCCCAACCAAGGAGAAGAGGGGACACCGCAAGTTCAGCTCGATTGTTTCGCCGGTCGAACAACTGTCACCGTCCAAGGCGAGGACTTGTCGCCGACCGACATCGCCGGGTGGACAACACCGGGAAGACAACTACAGCGGCGTGCGGCGATAAAACAGCCAGCCACCGGTGAGTCCGCCGCCAAGGCACCAAAATCTTCTACCAGCAAAGCCCAGTTCGCTCGGCGGGTCAACGCAGCATTGACGAGAGCAGCTCGCATGTCAACCAACATCCCGCGCGGCAAGACCAAGATCATTGTGCGACCGCGCGGAGACCTTAATACGGGCAGGATAGAAGCCCCAGTACTCATGTCGGCCATCATGGCGGCCACAGGGATCCCAAAAGAATTAGCGATGGATGACACAATATGCGCGAATGTAGCGCAAAATATAATCGTGGTGAGCACCCCGGACGAGCAGCGAGAGGCGCAATACCTCCAGCTCCGTGCGCTTGACATCGGAGGGCAGGTCCATGAAGTGAGCGTTTACCGCGCGGCCCCGGACAACACAGTAAAGGGAGTGATCAGAAATATTTCGACCGATGACACCGAAGAGGAAATCAAGGCCAATGTCGTAAACCACCGCAACCCGACTGCTCTAGAAGCGCATAGAATCGGTAATTCAACCACAGTGGCCATCTTATTCAGTGGGACAACAGTACCCACAACCATCAAATATGGCGCCGTGCTGGTCAGGTGCAGCCTCTACAGGCAGCACTATGAGATCTGCCGGCAGTGCGGAAAGGTGGGCCACCGCACGGATGTCTGTCCGCAGCCGAACGCACGGGTGTGCTTCGCATGTGGCAAGCCAAATCCCGGCGGAAACCACGATGGAGAATGTAAACCACACTGCAGATTATGTGGAGGGTCACACCCAACCGGCTCGCCGGGGTGCTCAAACAGATATAAGACGCCATACTTGGTAAAGAAAAGGCAGCAAGAATCACAACGGTTATTCCCCTCGCCGCCACATACGCCTCTTTCACAAGGTGCGGAGTCAGCTCATGGCGGGCGTAGCGCCGTTACCAAATGATTTCGGGGAGAGCGGCACTGCGAATTGGTGTAAAAACACCCGAAGGCCGGCGCCACTGCGACTTGTTTTTAGAGCGTCATGTTGGACAGTGTCTTTCACTTATGAGTACCCGCTCATGACCGGCTACCGGTTTATGGATTCACAGATTGGGAGTGGAAAAAGTTCCATGCCCCTACTGCTGACATGTCCGTTGAGTTAAAGTGGGGCTTAAATGTGGCTGTCAAAGACCCCAATGCGGCCGGTCCGGTGTCCTCAGTGGCGTGTTATAAAAACAGTAAGATGCCTACGACGCGGGGGGGCGGGGGGACAAGAGACAGCTTTACGTTTGTCCGTTCGTATAAAGCTCGGGTCGTTCCAACTTTTATTCAGTTAATTGAATTGGAAGTATGCTCAGCCATAAATTATAAACAAACATGTTTTGTTTCGAGCTATCCCTGGAGGATGTGCAGCTTCGCAGATTATGCGTCTTCCCAAAGTCAAAGGGCGCTATTTTTTTCTTTATTTGAACTATATCTTCTACTCTAGTTTGTTGTACGATCTAGTTAGCTCGTTCCCTGTCCCTGAGTGTTACTTCTAACCTTATCCGTTCCATGACCCGTTGAGTATACCTACGTTTTCTTCGCAATCTTTCAGTAAGGGGCCACGTTTTAGGGCAAGTCGGTTTTAGGGCAAGTCGCTCGAAGGAATCCGCCTTGTTAGCACAGAAGGAAGCAATTCTCGAAAACATAGAAAAAATAAGCTAATGACGTTGGGCATATACATTCATTTCACCAAAGCGATTGATAGCGTTAATTATGAGCTCGTACGTGCTAAACTGGGACGATAAGATTTTCGGGGGACTCCCATGAAACTTGTGCAGTCATCTTGTGCTCTCGAAATCAGTTTGTAGAAATTAATAAATATAAATCTCGCATTCCTCAAATAACTGCTCGGGTGCCGCAAAGCAGTACTCTTGTACTAGTGCTTTTTTATTTTATGTAAATGACATTGTACGTATAGACGCCGTTAATAGGTTCACTCTGTATGCTGAGTGAATGAATTTCGCCCAATGAGTGAATTTCGCCCAATGCAAATCGCATTTGTTACCAGCTTCAAAGTTGGTCCAAACTATACGGCATCTCACTGAATGAAAAAAAAACTAAGTGCTTTCATTTTCGTTCTCGAGGTACCTCTTTAGATTTACCGAAAAGCGTTACATGGGGACCCTATACACTAGGTATCAAAAAATCTTAGACGACACATGTTGTTATAATCTTTGAAAATATGAGTTAATTGGAAGGACCATGTTAATTCTATCTCCTCGAAAGCACATAAGGTAGCCGATGTCATTAGCAGTCATCGCCATGATCTCCCAAGCAACATCAAGAAACTTTTGTAACTCCCTCCTGCAGGCCCACCTCAATTATGGCAAATAGTAAGGGCAAACACCACTTCACAGAACATACAGAATCTAGAACTAATACAAAAAAGGCCGTTCGGGCTATAGATAATGTCTCGTACTTATAGCAGACTCAACCACTCTTTCAAAAGCATAAATTCCTCCGTGCCGGTGATATATTACCAGCTACTGCGTAGCTACAAGAAAAAGATAGATCCTAATACCCTCCCAGAGAACATCCACGTATAAATGCTTGGTGGGGTTCTAGAGAAGCGGGTAGTTCCCAACTCACAATCGCCAAAAACAGAAATTCCTTAACCAATTATTGCCCACAAGCAAAACGTCCTACCAAGAAAGAGAAAGAAAAAAAAACCCGCCCGCATCTTCCCACGGGGGGAACTCGAGTAAATGCATCGCAGAGTGGTGGGGGTATCGCGTGAATGTTGCGTAATTGGGTATGGTTTGGGAATGCTTAATTGTTATTTCGTCTTTATTATTCTTATTTATTGAATGAAAGAGAAGCGAAGGCAAGGAGTCTAAAGTTAAAGTCTGTCTTTATTGCTTGGTGCCGTGAAGCAAAGCGTCAAGTCAGGCGAAAGCCAAGCAAAGACGCCCTTGACTGAATTACGAACGCGCGCTCCGCCGCTTATATACACAGCGCCCGCGTTCAAGGGAGAGGAGTACGGGGGAGAGACGTGCATGCGCACACTTCCGTACACAAGCGCGCGAAATTTCCACGCACCCACCACGCCGTTATCACGTGTACACGCCCTGCCGCCGTTACTGTTGAGCGCAACGCAGCGCACGGGTAGCTATGACGCATGCGCGCACAGACGCGCTCCCGCCGCACCGCCGCAGCTGTTGTTGAGAGCGACGGAGCGCACGGGGTACACGCGCTCCTCCCGCACCGCCGCACCTGTTGAGAGCGAGGAGGGTACGGGAGAGAGACGCGCACCTGCGCCTCGACGCGACGCGCATGCGCAGTGAGCGTGTGGACGGCGCCGACAACATCGACGAGTGACATCGGGAGCCTAAGAAATGCTCCGCATTTAAAAGAGAAAAGAAACGATAAGACACATGCAACCACTGATCATGACAAGAATATTGCAGAGCCTGAGGTACTCCAAATTTACCCGCACTAATGTAAGTGAAAGAAACACCCCCATATAAGGCAGTTCTTACCCTCAAAATTTCGACCATGAGACGAACTAACAAAGGGTGAGCTACCAGGGTAACAAAATGAACATGCATAGACGGGTCTAGAAAAAGGGCCACTTACTCGATAAGGGGACGAATAGCAGTATTTCGAGCAACAAATGGAGTCGGGAAGCGCAGGCCAACAGCGGGTGAAGGTCAGTAGGCGAGGCCTTCACGCTGCAGTCGTCTTAAACAGGATGTTGGTGATAATTAAGATGAATAGGTGCTCAAATTGTGTCTTCCTTACGCTTTTCGAGAAGTCAGAGAAACAATGCATTCTCCTAGCGCCAAGAAAGCGGATGTAAAAATAAAATCGGGAGGGGCCCTGTTTGAAAAGAAGCAGGCATCTCCAAACAATCTTTGTGACTGCATGACAGCCAGATCCAGTGGTCTGAAACGGAACGACGCACTATGCAAGAGGCACACGAATACACATACCGTGCTCCTTGTGACCACGACTGCCAAACTGCCCTCTTAGAAAAACGTTAAGAACGAATCTTCATCCTATGCCTAGGAATATAATTTTCCCCTTGCTGCAACAAGGTCTTCATCCCGAAGAATCACAAATTCTGTGGAAGAAAAACCAACACAGTTATCTGAAAATCCATGTGCGTTAAGGTGTTCGGTGGGAACATAAGACATAAACTTAGAACTTTGCTAAAATAGGGGAAACATTCACCTTCTTACACTCTATCAAGCCATGTCCAAGTGTGTGGCCAGGGAAGAACAACTCAAACATAACATATTGCACTTCGACACATGGGAGGCAGATTTGAACAGGTCGTTACCTCAAGATCAGCGCAAGATAATTGAGAGGGAATGGAAGGAGCTGCTGCATCTGTTGCCGTAGACCCAGGTTCCACGTTTGAGCTCCCTGCCATCTCTTTACCCAGATTTCGTAAACCACAACTATTTATTCCTGAACAGCTTTTCCCTCTCTATCTCTCAGTTTAAAAAAAAGCAAAACAGTTCAGCACGGCCTAGACATCACGCAATAAACGTTTCGATACCCTGACACTGACTCCTCCGCGTTCAAAGTAACCAACACCTTGCATTTGCAACCTTTCACGCTGACATTTTAAGCCCCACAAGGGCACTGGGAGAGTGCGCTTCTGGGGCTGGTGCAGAGAGCCCAAGAAGCCGGACGGACTCAAGGGGTCCTGGAATGACGACTCTTCCTCAGGACTGACTGCTTTAGAGACACGTTTATTCGTCCTCCTCCCCAGAAGCCCAGGGTGCCGTTGTCTTTCCAGGAACACGGAGATTAAAAACCCTGGTTGCTAGTCTTGCTCTTTTCAATAACCTTTCGTGCTTGTGAAGCATAGAACGAAAATGCAGCAGCTGAGTACGGAAACATTATATACAGGGTAGTCAGCGTAGTCTTGTATAATTAGTGTTTTCAGTATAGTTAGTCCGCCTGGCCATCTAATTTGTTAGCCTAAACCTGAACTGCGGTTGACGAAAATACCAAAGTGGTTGTACCAGGACATTGTCAGCTACAGTAAACCTCAGATTACGTATTCCAGCAGGAACAATGGCTTATTTGATGGTTTATTGCAAAGGTAACTTTTTTTGCTCTTGAGGGTGTTAGCCAGTACCACTGCGACACTTCTCGTGAAGGGAACCTTCTTTTAACGACCGGGACTGTGACGCGAGCGTCTGGGACATGTCGAGAGTGGTCAACCAGCGTTGTACCATTTTAAGCTACCTATGGCACCAAGACTGCCAGAACAGAGACCCTCGCTATGCATGTAGCGCTTGAGCCCCTTATTTCCCATTTTCAATCGCTCGGGTTGGGGAAGAGATTTGTGGTGCTTCCTACTGGTGATATTTTCCGTTATCGCAGCCATTCTGAAACACATCACTAAGGTGTAAGGTTTCTGGTTCATAGGGCTATAGCAGGGATTGTCGAAAAATTTCACAGCATTAATAACCGTGTAGCATCTCTTGCTACTAGGCTCAATGAGAAGCCCCCGTTGGATGTGGTACAGGTCTGTGCCCCTACATCCACTTTTGATGATGAGTCTGGGGACGTATCTTAGGAAGAGAATAAATTAGATTAGGCATTTAAAAGCTCCGTACGGAGTCATGATGGGTGACTTTAATTATTTATTGGTTGAAGGGTTTAACCTGCTGACAGGCAAGGGGATTAGGCGAGCCGTAGTGGAAGGCTCCGAATTACTTTTGACCACCTTGAGATCTGTAATGTGCGGCGAAATCTCGTACAAACTGGAGGTTTTCCTTCTCGCCTCCATCAGAAAAGCGGCTGCCGCGGCGGGGAATCGCAGCCGCGTCCTCTTGCTCAGCAGCAGCGAACTTCAATGCCAAAATAGGGGCACAGCAGATAGGGGAGAATGCGGTAGGAAAATTTAGCCTAGGTTCCAGAAGCAACCGCGGAGACATGGTAATTTCCTTTGCCGAGAGGAATCACCTGCGAATTATACGTTATTCCCAAAAGAAAGAACTGAAAATGGACTTGGAAAAGCCCGAATGGTGAAAATAAAAAAGAAATTGACTTCATTTTAACTGGCGCTCCCCGCATGATTCACGATGTACAGGTGATTGGCCAGATTAAAACAAGTGAACACAAAATGGTCAGAAATCATATCAGCCTAGATTTAAGAAGGGAAAAGTTAGAGATGTTAAAATAGAAGTCGCCCGACCTGCCCTCCGTGGGACGGTAAGTGGAAGAATTGCGATTGTTACTTGCAAACAAATTCCCCGTGTCACGTTATTATAACGATTACATGTGTAACTTTTGTGAAATCTGCATTATTGTGGAGATGCAAAGGGTTACTCGGTTCGCCCTTTTGCGTATTTATATTATGTAATTTTTTAATTTTTTAGATGCGGCGTATCTCTTGCTCTGAGGCATGTCCCTCCTGCGTCGGCGTCGGCGGCGTCCGCACGCCACCTCCGCATGCGCGACTCTCCTCCGCTCTTCTCTCCGACAGCTGTGCGCAACACTCTCACTCCGTCTCATTATCATAAACAACAGGTGCGTGCGCGCGTTTCGCTCGCTTCGCTCCTCTCCCATCGCGCAAGTGCGCGCATGCGCGACTCTCCTCCGCTGTCTCCTCTCCTTCAGGCGCTGTGACTATAAAGTGGGCAGCGCGCTGCGGCGGTTCAGTCAGCGCTCGCTCTCGTTCGACTTCGCTTCACTTTGCTTGACGACAGCGTGCTTGACTCGATTCTTCCGATGAATACGTGATGAAAGCGACGGTCCCTTCAGCGAGTCGTGTGACACAATCCAATACCAGCGTCACTCCAAACGCTATAGTAAAATTACGCCCATCTTCCCGCGTAGGAGAACACCCGCATGTGATGGAGTGCATCATACGCGTTCACAACACGTTTCACCCGATTTAGAGAATCAACCCAATGGTAAAGCCAACTGAACCCCCCGATGCGTCGCATCACATCAAGGTTCCCTCACGGGAAGATGGGCGTAATTTTTTAGTTTTTCGAATTTTCGTTCGAACATTTATGTCCATTTACGTTATTATGACGATTGCAGGTGAAACTTTCTCGAATCTACGTTATTGTGGAAATGCCATGCCTTATACGTCTTCTCAGTTTCAGAAATTTTAAAACGTTTTTTTTTATTCTGTAGTTCACAATTTCATCCTACAAATTACCTCAATTTACGCTTTTACAACGATTACAGGTGGAACTTCCACGATATCTGCATTTTTGTAAAAATGCAGGGCGTTACACGGCCCTGGCTGTGGGGGTACTCGGCAAGGAATGCTACGTATTACAGCGAATGCCTCCACCCTGTGTGGGAATACAAATCCACGACCTTCCGAGTACGAGTCACATGCTATACCTAATAGGCTACCGGGTACACGCGGCTCTCCTGGAGTTTGTCCGGTATTTATGCGATAACAAATGTATCGTACACTAGGGTTTGGTAGCCAGCACCACACCAGCGACTAGACACGAAGGGGAACTTTTTACCTCCCTCGGCCCCCCCCCCCCCTCTCCCCACCGAGCTGAGACCGGAGTGTCTACGACGTTTTGGTAACTGCTAATAAGCGAATAAAATTGTTATGCTACCAATGGCTCCAAGACTGCCTATAACGAAGAAGAATTGCGATTAATGAATTGTTTAATCAACGTAGAAAAGAAACACAAAAGTAAAAAAAAAACACAAGAAAAGTATGATAGGAAAAGTTTGTGATTTTTAGGGGGAAGTGCGTTAATTTCGTTCACTGAAACGAATAAAGCGGAGAAAAACACATATGCTTCCGTAGTTTCAAGCCAACCCACGACTGCTCGCTTCCGTTTCTGTGTTCATTCAACGATCCCTCATTCCCAATTCTGATTCGCCATGTGTGCTTAAGTATGTATATAGCGGCTTCGCAGTGTTATTACCGTTCGATGCCGGGAGTGCCACAACGTGTCTGTGCCCAAGACACAGATATTTCCACTTAAGGACGCTGACCTACGCCCAAGTACATATTTTATACGTTAAGTCGCATTCTTTTTCCCGGCTCAGTGAATACTGAATGAAATTATTATTACTAGGAAGTATTTTTAAACCAGTGGTTATTAGTGACCTCTCAGCTTTGTTGACTTTGTACGTCCTGGGAGAAACTCGATGAAACGGGGCTCGTCTTTTGTGAAAAAAAAAAAAAAAAAACGCAGTACACTTCACATTCCGAATTGGCTATGAATGGGGGCAAAGCGGGGTAGTTCGCGAACGCGTTCCCTGTAATATTGACAAGGCGCTGCTAGGTACTTAGGTTCCCATTTACGATGCACTAAAAGCCGATAAAATATACACAATGGCCTGTATTACTGACTTTTTTGTTATTCCGGAGGACGTTTTTGCAAAAGTAGCGCGAAAAAGACATCAATGAACACATGATAGACTAACTTTGCCTTTGTTCTTATTCTTCTTGAAAGGGACAACGTTTTTTCAGGTCGAAGGGCACTGCCGTTTCATTCTTCAAATGCTAAACTATAGTTTTCTGAGTAGTAGAGTGCAATTTGTGATGAGCTAAAAAACGCCCTCTTGATAGACGAACTTTGGCTTTGTCTCTATTATACCTGAAAGGGAGGATATTTTTTTAGGGCGGAGACACTGCCATTGTCTTCCTGAAATGCTAAACTATAGATTTCTGAGTAGTGGGATGCAGTGTGTGATGAGCTAAAAAACTTCCTCTTCACTGATGTCCTCCAGCCAGGTGAAAGTCAAATATATCCCGCCTATCTTGCTGCGCAATGCATTAGTGTTTGTGGTAACTTATCTGTAGTCCTTAACGCCCTGCCGCCAAAGACATAAAGACAAAAATTATTTCAAGTTCCTCTTTTCGCGCACGAAAGATAATAGACGGTTCCTACAGGAAGTATCGAATGGAGCTATCGAATGGTCTGAAGAACCCAAACTGTCGGCGTTGATTCGAGTAGGAGAGGCTATTACGAAGTGTCCTAATGCTGTAACCTTAAATCTATTTCAGGCCTTTCTTGTGCGTGGCATTTTCGACTTTGAAAGAGTGTACAGTGAAACGCCACTACAGCGAACCCTTATACTACGAAACAGCCTGCACGACAAAGAATGTCATATGGCCTGGCCAGATACCTATCTTTCCTGTGCATTGTGAACACCACTACTGCCAAGAACATTGCAGTAAATTCACCGGTTAAACGAATAGATTAAAGCGTTCGCAATCGCTGAATTGTTTTTTGATGACGAATACCCGCAGCCTGGCTCGCGCACTCACTGATTACATGCTCGTGGGGCTCGGGGTAGATTTAAACGTGTATATCTCATGGCCTGATGCGACCTGACTGGCGGAAGGGAAACGAACAACACCATGTTTTCAGCTAGAAAAAAATAACTCTTCTCCCACAAGTTTTATCCGGCCTATTAGGTACGGGTCATGTTCACTAGCGATGTGAACAAACAAATGTGTTTTGTTTCGTGCCACCGTTGGCCTGCGCCAAGCTTCGCTTATCATTCTTCACAGGGTGGAAGGGCACTGAATTTTGTAGCGCCAGCTACACTGGCCGAGGTTGAGCAGTTTTCGTGGCTCCTGGAGAGCTGTGGTGCGCAAGCGCGGCACGTGGCGGCCCGGTCCACTTGATGATCATGCGAGGGGTGACCGGGTGTGGAACCGATGGCTCGTGCGTCGCAGCAACACCGGCGTGCGCCTGTGGAATCCGCTTAGCTCTGGGGTGATTGGTGACGCTGCGCCGTAGCCGCTTGATAAATATGCACGTGTCACATAATGCGTATACCGTGTGTTTATCATTGATGCAGCAGTAAGCATGATAATCAAGCTAATCCTGGACAACCAGGAAAGCTAAGCATAACCAGGTGAACCTTAGCTCACGCTACGTATATCCTTACATTTATCCGAGCTAAGCCACTGCTAATTTTTTTCCTTCGAACAGATTATGTAAATTGCAATTATGTAGGTTGAAAAGCACAACCCTTGACAGCCCTTCTTGGTGCTCGCTACATTCATTTTGAGCATTCCGATCAGCATTACAGAAGTAGGCTTTCTACCAGATAAAATCAGTGTGCCGGACTTGTTCGGGTGTTGCTAACCAGCGGCACAAGGGGGTATTCCAGATTCTGTGGTGAGGTAGGAACAATAGATTAAGTGAGGTTTACAAAACTAACTACTTCTTACAAGATTGCACATTCACTAGTTTGCAGCGAAAATTTGATTTAACCCTTTCGTTAACCTTTGGAGGCACGAACAGGGTCTGTGTTGAGACCGGCATTAGCGCCATTTTCGTTACACGACTTGATGGTAATTGTAAGCGTAATATAACAAGTTCAACGTTTCATGACGTTCATTTGATTTTTTAGCACTGACAAATGAAAATTCCTCACCAGAAGCACGATTGGCCTTGTAAACCTTTTAAAAGTGGAGTAGCCCTAAATTTTACTCTGGAGGTTCCGCTACTAAAAACAAGCGTAGATATAATTGATTCCAGCGGCCTAATGAGCATGTGTGTTGAATTTATGAGGCGAGACCCAATAAAAAATTTAAACTTAGCTTCCGGCCCTGCATGCTTCGTGAAACGCGGTATGGGACAATCTGTACTTGGTGTTGTTTTAAGCTTAACTCGAGAGTTTAGATTTGACCAACCATTAGTTTGCCGGGGAAATCGCTTTCAGAATACCTATCTGCTCAGTTCTGTTGTGCTGCTTATTTTTGAAAAAAAAATGATAGCGAACGTAAATATAAATGGTTAATGCCGATCGTACCTTTATTCTGTTATCAGTGCTTCGTGTCGTTTTAAGCAGACCTTCATTGCTTGGCTCGGAGCAAGCTTATGTTTGCGAGGTGAATCGGTTCATATACCTATTTGCGGAATTCTGTTCTGGTGGCCCTTTTTAAAAAAAAATGCTAGCGAACCTAAAGAATAATAGCTGATGCCGATGCCGATGATCCTGTTATTATTAACAGAGAAGCTGTTTAACAAGTCGTTACTTTTCGTGTCCGGCGTTACTAATATCAAAAAAAGGACCCGTGCACGGGAGCGCCTGCCTAGCGGCACCCACCCGGCAGTTAAAGAAACCAAGAAACTCCGAGAGCTCCTGGATGCATGCCACGCGGCGACCGCCCAGCGTCCCCGGCGCACGTTTTTAAAGCCAAGCATACCCACTGAGGGAGATTGGCCAAGCTTGGCAAAAAACTCCTAGCGTTCACTGCAATCGTGGACAAATTTTGCTATCGCAATCACACTTCTCACGTTACTCGCAAGTTATGGATTCACCCACAATATAGGGCTGTTATTTCGTCATTCGCATGCGGGAGGAGTTAGTATAATAGTCAGTCTTAGAAGTGCGCCGACTCCGTCGCAGTAATGCGTCGGCCGCAGGTCATCCGCACGCCCGGTGAGGAGCCCCGCAAGCCGCGAGGCTCTTTGCGCCAGGGATCGAGAACGGAAACGAATGCAGAGCCAACATGGACCACGCGGCCACAGGGAATGCTGCCCAGAGACGTTGGTGGGCCCAGAATAAGTCTGTTCAACGCAAACGGGCCAACGTGCGTGGGCGGTACTGGCAACGACGATACTGCTCGTCGTGATGGCCGATACTGCTCGTCGTGATGGTCGTGAGGGTAGCGTACAGATCTGCTACCTTCAATGTTTGCGCGTTAGAGTAAGCTTCCTTGCTTCTTCTTTTTAATTCCTTTAACGCATCTGCATCGCCCCGTGGCATCAGGTTGTGGAATGATCTTCCTGATAGCACAGAATATGGCACTAACCTAGGTTTGTTCAGCAAAACTTACTCTTGCATTTCTCTTGATAGCTTGGTACTTCAATAGTTGGTCTTTGTATCCATGTGGAATAAGAATTACGCTGTGAATGTCTTAGAATCACTTTGCACTCTGGTTTTTGTTGCATTGAATTTCTATCTTGGTTGTCTGTATGCTTTTGGTGGTATGGCATGGCACCTCGGTTGATGATACCTTCAATAAATTGTTCAATGATTTGCCAATTCTTGTTTCCCATTTTGTTTCGTTTGAAAACTGCTGTGTTCTATTAATTGCATTTTCTTCTCTATTGATGCGAGATGCGGATTAACGTATCTCGTCTTACTTCACCGTTCCTTATTGTTAGTATTCTTGCATACGCACCCCCAGGTCTTCTCTATTTTTCGGTAAAACTCGCACTTCTCTTTGTCTGCCCCACTTAAAAATGCTCTACACAAGAGCCTGTGAAGTACTGGGAAAAACAGGTTAGCTGTGATTTCTTATCTGCCGAAAATATCTCCCTATTTAAGTTAATTAAAGAAGCTCCTCTCCAGACATGTAGTCATTTCTTTCTCTAAGAACAACGTTTTACGACGGCGCTCCTTGTATTAAAAGAACATATCTACCAGTATAGCTCGCTCTGCGGAGACCTATGAAGACGCTTGCCACAACGCAGCACCATACTTGAACAGCACACTTGTACAAACCATGAAATCTGCACAGTCGCCGCTCTGTATAAGGCTCGGCTGTCATATGTGAAAGATACAGCTAAGAAAATCTGGCAGCAGCGTCAATATGGTCCTCCGGAAACAGGAACTACGCAGCGAGGCACGTCGCCTCATACCATGCCACAGTACGACACGTCAGATCAGATCACGTCAGATCGCGGGGCGCTACGAAATTAGTTCGGAAAAGTGAGTTTATCAACAATTCCTGAGCAGTGCTGCACGCGAAAGAGTTCATTCTCATCCATAGAAACTTTTTCGGCGTATTTTTAAGGCTGTACGTCTCATGCGGACGTGTATCGGCAGCTCACTCGACAGCCACTTATTCAGCTGCACGGATTTGCATAAAATATAATTTTACGCGCACTTTTGTCTGCTCTGCTACACATGCCATGTCTCTTAACTGGATGACTGACATACCTCGACGTTTGTCTTGAATAATAGTTAGGGGGGGGGGGGGGGTTAATACCTGTATTGTACGTCTTTTCCCTTTATCGTCCTTCCTATGCGCAGCTCCAATAACTACATGTGCATTATACCAGCTGTCTCCAGTTGCCATGTAAAAACATTGACCCATTCTTTCACATCATTTGAACAACGTCGGTATTTACGCACATTGATTTCTTCGAACGCTACGAAATTGTGAAAAGATTAGATAACGAATCTGCGCTTACTTCTGTATTGTAGGAGCGCCCGGCAGTTTGCGGAGAAGCTATTTTGATATCCGCCACGCCTAGGACGTTTTTAGACGCCACGCATGCAGCACTGACGTCTCGTTTTAGTTCTAACGAATTGATTTGATCTTGTCTTGTTACAGAGCGCATGTTCACCAGTGGAATAGCTCTCTTGGCATTTTAGACCTGCTTCGAAACAGGATTGATAGGACGTGAGCCTAAAGCTATGTTTGGAATGTTAGACATTTAACAATAAAGGCTGCACAATTATTTCAGTGTCCTACTGCCCCAACGTGCAGAGAAAGTTAGTACAGAACGGCATCTCTTGTACCTAGCTTTTAATAAACGCGCAACTTCCGAGGTTGGGAATCATCTGCAGCGGTACGACACTTCAGCCCCTCTCGCACAGCGTCAAGACGCAAGAGTATGCGCTTTGTTTGATCAATTTTGGCATGTGCCCATGTCCTTTGCCCAAATGTTTCTTGTATACATTCTGCAAAAGAACTGAAGTCCACATGCAGGGACTGCGCTCCCACATTGACTCGAAGAAAGCTGGAGTCGATGGAGTTTTTAGAAGCGAAGTACCTTATAGAGCTCGGGCTTTTGGCGTCTTATGTTGTAACCGTACTAAAACACCGGGACACTCGTTTTGCAACGCCCTGCACTAGAACGAAACGTGTACTAAAAGGCACACCGGGTCCCAATTCTCTAAAACAAGAGGCCATCGTGGTGAAACAACGTGGTAGCGCTATATATGTGTTATCAGGTTGGGGCACCGCTTTGAGGGCCTGAAACAGACGAAAAACCCGTGAGAGGAAGACTGCGGTAAGAGCGCAGCGCGACACGCACTACTGTGTGTGGCTTTTACAGTGCCATAAGACGGCTAGCGCTCTTGTTACATGGCTCCCCTCAGGGTTTTTCTCTCCTCCGGCCCTCAAAACGGCACGCCAACCAGATAACACTTGCATTTGCATGGCGCTACCACCTCGCCTTTTTAAAGAATTGGGCCATGGGAAAATCGTTTTACAACCCCCCGCGCTGGAACGTTTCACCTCCGTGGGCAAAAACGCGTCGTAAAAGAATACACCGAGGCACTCGTTTCCCAACCCCTCACGCTATAACGCTTCGCGCTTCAAAGACACGAGACTGTTACAGCCAAGCTGTATACCTATACCCCAAAGTGTTTCACCTCCGTGGGCAACAACGACAAGGCGCCAAGGCCTAAAAATCCGAGCGCTAAGAATTAAAAACGCATCCTACACATCATCGTGAATTCTAAACCGCATCATACATCGAAACCGTATTACTGAAACCGCATCACACACTTATACACCGTATGCTCAGTCTTTCTTCATGTATCACTTTAGTGAAGATTTCCGGTTTTTTTTTTGTTTAAGCAGATACCCTTAACTCTTTATGTTTTACGCAACGGGTTGTGAGGCACAGAAAATTGTAAGCGACAGAAAAAAGGAGCGCGACCCGGGGATCCCACCCAGAGCCAGAGGAGGTCTCTAAGAAAGTGCGCCGAGCATGCGTCGGGAAAGAGAACTTCGAGAGCCACCGGCCGCTGCCGGAGGTGCAATACGAGCCTCCTTCAGTACCAACTGGGGTGAACAGGTGGTTGCTGGTGATGGCAAGCGAGCCAAACGACATTTGAAAGGCGCTATAGAGGGTCAAGTGGTGACGGACGCCGCCGCAATGCTCAACAGCAGATCATGAGTACGCCCAACTAGTGTCACTAGATAAGGTATAAGAGTACCGCCACTCAGGCACGCAAGTCAGCAACGGCGGCCATTTTGGTGTTTATCAGTGTTGCGAGATTGCCGCATCTACTGCCTCGCCCCTAATTTCAAACGGGTCGTTTGTTAACAACACTGCCGAAAATTTAGCAAAACAGCATCTTCAGACACACTCAAGCTGGTGAAATGCTGCTAAACGCGTTATCTTTGATTCGCGTTCGGAACGACGTCAGGCGCGCGCGGAAGCAGAGTAGGGAGGACTGTCTAAGCCCACCCGAGTTGACCGACTAAGGCCCCTCTTCTCGACTGCACAAATTCCCCGGAAATTCGTCATGTTTTTTTGCGTAAGTGCAACGTCAGCAATCAGTGACGTGATGGACGTATAGCTCTGACGAGATGCAGTGTAATTTGACGCTTCAGTCTTAAATATCACAACAAAGGTATCGAGTATTGCCCATAAAAGATATAAAAACCCTTGGTATGTGCAATAAAAATTTAGGCGGCAGCTGAGGTAAGCAAGGAAAACACTTTTCTGCAGGTCACAATTGGCACCAACACCAGAAGGTGATCGAGTAACGTTGAACCAAAAGCGAGCAAAGGGCGGATGTCAAGCTAAAGAACATCAGAGATATTTTTCCGTGTCAATTTATGTCTTTCAATCACTTTTAGTAACATAGTTGGTCTCTCTGCTTCAATACAAGCTTTGTTTCATTGTCACCTTCCCTGACGCCACCGCCGTCACGCCATCGTCTGCTGCTCTGTTACAAGTTTATGGCGTGATCATAGAAAAAGACGGCCGCGACCCTCACTTGCACGACACACAAGAGCAGCGAAGCGCTACGCCTGATAACCGCGTTGCGCCCCGATGTCGCCGATTCACTCATTCGTCAATCTCGACTTCAATCAGCACTGTAAAGAACTAAAGAGTCACTTTTCTTTGTTATTTTTCTCTTGTGTGCAATCATGTGACCCAGCAGCATACCAGGACGAGTGTGGACAAATGCCATGCGTTGGGTTCTCTTTGTCATAGAGAGGCTTGTACTGTCCTCTTATGTTGCGGTTACGCCAAACAAATAATGTTTATTTTATTGCCAAACATAAAAGCAAAATACTGCATGGTATTAGTATGCTCCGTGATCGCTGACTTGGAAACAGTTGAAAATACAATTTGTTTCGGTAGGAAACATGCTTTATACCGCGTGCATGCGAAACTGCGCCTTCTGCAAATTCGCCGATATTTCGCGGCGCCGAAAGTGGGCGAAATTTTTCTCCCTATTTCACAGTAAAATCTGCCGCCATTTTCAAGCTGTTACGTAACATTACGTCAATTTTAAAGAGGCTGAAGTTGCCAATGCATGACGTGATTGTTCCCGCCAACTGTTTAAATTACGTCATGCCTTCTCAGCCAATCACAGAAATGGCGTGTATTACAAGCATTATTGTTTTTGAATAGCAAAGACACGCCCACGTTGTCATGTCTACTGCTTTTAGTCTGGTTTTTTATTGCCGGCCAAGAATTATGCGCTTTCAGTAAAGAGAAATAAGGCAAACTTTAGAACTGGAGCCCGTGAACGTCATAAAACGTCAAAGTGATGACAGCACACACAACCGCTTTCTCAAACGGACGCACATGACCGAAATGGAAAGCCAATCAGAAAAGACTTCGGGCAAATTCCCAGATTTGCCGGCAATTTGTGCAGTCGAGAATAGGGCCCTAAGACGCATAAATAAAAAAATGGCGGCGCCCATGAACCGCCGCAGAGTAAACAAATGTCACCTCATGCCAACTGACGAATGGTAATGGCGGCGACACGAAACAATAGGAGAAAAGGGTACCGATGCTCTGCAACCTTATCTAGGCAGACTAGGCCCAACTGCATGTTTTGCCTTCCCATTCGGAGAAAGTTAGAAGCGTTACCGATAGTTTGTTATTTTATATCTAGAGAAAAATCTTTGTTACCTTCGCACGTATTGCAGGCATTTGTGTAGTGCTTACATACCCACCTAATAAAAAATATAGCAAATCGAAACAATCGAACGTCTTCAAATGATCAGCAGAAGGTCGCATGACTGTTAAGTGATTGACGTCATCAGATGTGCATATGAGTCTTGAGAGAACAACCCATGCGGTTGTGTGCCCATATCAATATTCTCCAGGAAAGATAATCGCACGTCCCTCTTTAAACTGCAAAGATACAGCTCAGGGGCTGCTTTTGTTCTAATCGCGCCCAGTATGAACAAAAAAGTAATACATGACATTAGGATCACCTTAGGCTATCACGAGGCAGGCACATAGTGCCTATCAGATTATTGTCTCCACCTGGGCACATCTATCAGAGAAGCGCTATAAAAGCCGGTGAGGAGATACACTTGTATTCCGGCCTTTGCAAAATTGCGGCGGTATTCGTAAGTTTCTACAGTATTGGTTCTCTGATATGTGTCTTCTGACTTTCGTAAAACCAACCTGCCGTATTTTTTTTTTTCATTTTAAACTGCATATCCTGCATGTGTATTGCATTTGTTGTATCTCTTTCCCACCCCTTACGTCTCCATCTAGGGGGTCTTTAAGGGAATAAAGTGAAGTGATGTGACGTGATGTGATGTGATGTGATGAGATGTGATGTGATGTGATGTGATGTGATACCAAGGAACTGAAACTGCCTACAAGTTGCCGAACGTGTTTTGTGCTGTAAATAGAGGGATATTTATTTTATTCCCTTCAAAACGAGGACTGTTCACATTCCCGGTATTTCTTCAAATTAAATCCGTACTTGTACGTTATACCTTACAGGCGTGGTCCTTTTAGTGTCGGCGCTTAACAGTTATAACATCTAACAGCCGAGCTAACGCAACACTTAGCCAAGACGAGGTGAAATCTGTAACAGAATTTTCGTGTTTCCCGTTTTTAAACGAAATTTTATTGCAGGTTTGCCAAAATGAAGTTCTCCACGCTGCTGGTACTCATTTTCGTCTCCGGATGCGCACGTGAGTTCCTAGAGTCATATTTTACTACAGGGGTTCTGGGGCGCTTATGGTATAAGTGGGTTCCCTGAAATAGACTGAAACAGAAAATGAAGAAAACAGAAGCTTGCAGGATCATTAAACACTATTTAACTTGTAAAAACTTTATGATCGTAAATCTTATGATATTAAGCAACGCTTTGTGATTTTGTGCCACGTGATTGCAAGAGGGGTTGCTTTATTTGGAAGGGTGTATTTGTTGAAAAATCAGGCCGCTTAAACGAAATGTCACAATGAATTTTTTAACCTACCCCCGGTTTGAAACACTCCATGTCTCTTAATACAGAGCCTTTTTTTTAGAACACGTATGTCGATGCATTGATGCGATACTGCAGAGAAACAGTTTCGGGCCGGTACGGCAGAAATATGGTGAACTGGCGAGTATTGGCAGACGTTTGTCCTCCTAAATAGCACAAAGTACCTTTGCTAAAACCCAAAACGTATTGGTGCTGGAATCTTTTAGGTAAAAAAACAACAAACTACCGTGATTCTAATCAATGTCTTTTTTTTTTCTCCCGGTGGCGGCCAGATGTTACACCACTGTAAGTATGCATTCCCAAATACTTATTTTGGGCTACGAAATTGCTGGTTTTCTCGTTCATAATTTATGAATATTTTGTTTGGCCCGTTTAGACCAACGTTTGACGAAGAAAAGCCGCCTACACCACATTCTGGTAAGGTGGTCAATATTTTATCCCGTCGGAATTATTAAAATGCATTTTTACCAATGCAATCTCGGCAATACCAAGAGGCTTTAGAGTAAAGACATTTGTAACGAGTGCTACGGAATGGTGAATTATTTGTTGTTAACTTCAAAGGATCCGAAAACACATAAAAGTGGATTGCCGTTTTTTTGAAATATGTTATCTACTCTTCAAAGAACAAAGGTACTCATTGTTGCCTTTGCAGAAATAACACTGAATGAAGTAAACTTTGCATGCAGTTATTCTTCGTTAACTCTGCGTCAATTTTGTCCTCCCCTCAGGGGTGTCTGCTTCGGTCACTGTCAACGACGACCGACTTCAGAAGTCATTGGGCAAGCTTGTCCAGGGTGACACATCCCTCTACGCCGCTTCTGAACTCCTGAAAGCACTTGACGCTGTGAAATCTGACCTTGAGCCTGGCAGCGAAGAATACTTTTTGGCGGCCCTCTTTAAACAAATTGCTAAATTTTTCGTGAAGCAAGCTGCCAAACAAGGTGCGTCCTATGCTGTGGAAAAATTGATCAACACGTGATAAACAAATCGTCAAACCAAAGTTCCGTGCCTGCCGAAACCAATAAAGAAACGCAAACATATCCACGCTGTATTTGCAAAAGGGCAGGAAACGTCCGCACTTTTACCGCAGACGCCTACTGCCGGCCGGACGGTCCATGTGTTCCTCTCACTGTTCAATTCGTTAGCACATTACATTGTATTTCTCTAAGCTAAAGTATTTTAAGAGCCCGTGTACCGAGCTAGGACAGGCAGATTCTTAAGAACCTTCCTCGAGTTTGTCTACTCCTCAACGGCGGGTAATTGCTAAAATATTTCATCAACTGATGCAAGAGAAGAGTTGGAGTATAGCGCTTCAATCTCCCTTACTCACACCCCTCTTGCTCTGTAAAGCGCCATCATACACTTCTTCTGTGAATGTTATCCTTGAAAGTAAAGAATGCGACTGGTATTTTGTTTCTTCTCCAAGAAGACTGCCATAAATACTTAGGATAGGGGATTACGTTCGTAGGTCTAACTACGCTAGCGTGTAGGCTTTTTAGCACTAGAGTTTAAACGCGCACCCGCTTTTGAGTGTGCCCGTATGGGTGGGAAGCATAAGCACGCAGTATGAGTGTGCCCTCTGAAACCCGCGCTCACTTGAAAGCGCGCCTGTTAACAATGAGTGCTTGCCTGGCATGATTGCTGCCACGGGCGACTAGCGGTTCTTCAGTGACGGTCAATGTAGGCATGGAGGAAATCACCACAAGAGAAAGATAACAGTCTAAGGCAATTAAAGAGATCTATATATAAGTCAAAAAAAGGATCAACGCAGCGGGGTATCCATACGCGGAAACAGACAACGCAATGGTTCTCATCGAGGTACCGATAAGGTTTGAATTGCCGGCTAAAGGTGGTGCGCCTGCTTTCGGCCTGATTTAGTCACCGCTGTAAATTCATATAATTTTGTACAGTGTTTTAGCGCAGTCAAGCTCAGTGCGCAATTGTCTTGACATTGCGATATGCATGAAAATTTTGTCTTGGTAAATTTCGCCTGCCACGTTTGTAGTGCGCTCTCAAACAGTTCTGTGCTTGCGATAATGTTTGGGACGGGGGTATTTCTGTCCCATTTTTGTGGTGTTACTGAACAGGCGCAGAAAGCTAATATGAAAATACCCGCAGTGCGCCAATCTCTTACATAGGGTTGATGTATCATTTTTGTATTTTTTTTTCAGTAAACCTCTTTTTTGTGGAGGAACAATTACCTGCAGACCATCGCAGAACTTTTTTCAGCCTGCATTAAACAAAATATTTTCAAAAAAAATGTCTTGAGAAAGCAACATTGATGAAACCGACAGTTTAAAACCTTCCTTACCTTACTAAGGTCGCCTTAGAACTCGCAAGGAGGCCTCAGTTCAGTTTTGGAACGTTCCCTACTCAGGCGTCCTTACGAAACGCTCCCTTGATGTCTCCTTACTGCAAGGTCGCTCGCGGGCTACCTTGATTCGACCTTACCCCGCTCTTTCAACTGGACGCACACTTCTCCGCAGCACTTTGCACACGCCTTGTTAGGCCGCGCGGAACGCTGGAAGCTCCGTCCGGCGGTGCTGCGGAAGGAACGCGACGGCTGTGGCGTCCGAGTTTATTGCTTTGTACGACAGCTGGGCGGACTTTGCACGGTTTTGCCTGCGTGTGGACGACTTCATGTGCGGCGACGTGTACAGATATCCGTCGCTCACGATGAGGCAGCCGCGAGACCACCTCAACACAATCGAGCTGTACAGCGACGACGAGTTTTCATTCCGCTATTGTTTCTCCAAGGCAGCAGTGATGAAAATGCTGGAGGAACTCCGCTTGCTCCAGAACTCGGACAGAAGGGGAGCCCCACTTCCGCCGCTGCTCAAGTTACTAGGCAGTTCCCCAAGACATTAGGGTAACCCAAACACAACACGCTCGCGTGCGGCGAGTCCCCTCCAGCACACAACTGGCTTGCGTTGCTCGGGTCGGCTCGGGTGTTGGGAACTTTAGGATTACCATCGGGGCGGTTATTTGATCGCCGCTATCACTGCAACTGCAAATGACAATCCCTAACCCAACTTTTCATCACACTATCATCCCCTTTCTCGCATGTGGAAGTTTATTTCAGCTATAATTGCCGGTTGAGCGATCGGTGACCAAGACATCTGCCGTACCCTGTTTCGACGCTTCCGCGCAGGTAGCGCCATCTTTCGGCCGCTCGGCGCACCGCCCGCCGCGAAAATTGACCTGTCGGACCAGCGAACCTCCGCGCCGGTCAGCGTAGTGTTAGCAGTGTTAGCATCGCAGCAGATATCTGATCGCCGCATTTAAGTAAGCGCTGATAACGATCCCTAGCACAATTTTTCATCGCTATAACACCTACGTTCTCGCATTTGGAACTTCTTTTAACGGTTGACGGTGGTCGCGACCTCGTCAACGTTTCGCAGCGCACGGTCAGCAATGTACTCTGGGAAGTTACGCAGGCGGTGTGCTTGCGCCTGTACCCAAAGTGCGTGCGGCTGCCAAACGCAACGAAGAGGAACCACTAATGACCGGGAGTTGTTTTACATTCCGCGGGCGCATGTTGGGGATGCTGTTGTATTCGTCGCAAAGCCGCTTCCACGCTTCAGATTTCGCTCGCAGCGACACGACGTTGCTCTTCTTGCCCTCCACAATTTTTTTTTGTATTTTAGCGCCAGTTGTTGGAGAAGTTCTTTTTTTTTTTCTTCAGTGTAATCCACTTTCCCCGGCATGGTTACACTAGCGCTACGCTCGCACAAAACGTTGGCTCGCACGTTTCGACGCTCAGTGCGATGTTGAAAAAAATCAACGTGAGACTGTTGCCAGACTAGATTTGAATTACCACCAACTGTAGTAACCGACCGGTACAACTTGTTTCAAGAACTGCGCAATCAGCAAACATTAAATATTTATGCCCGTAAAAATATAAAACACGACAAATTGCATGCCTATCACGGCTAATAAAGGCACATTTTAACAACAAATTTCGCTTACCCTCGCACCCATGTGCACGAATGGCTTCCTTGATGGTAGTAAGGGCGCCCTTTTGTGAGGGAGTTTGAGGGAGGCTCTAAAAATGAGGATCGGAGCTGCAAGGTCGCCTCACTGTAAGGGTGCATGAAGGGCTCCTTCAGTAAGGTGAGGAAATGGGGTAAGGTAAGGAAGGTTTTAATATTCGGGCGTGAATGAACAAGGATCCTTCAATAAGTGCCTGTGAGGTGGAGGTTGGGTCTGACGACAGTTATTACAACTTTTTTTACTGCTACACTTTAATCGCTTTACTCACTCTTATCGTGTTTGTCGTTTAGTGCTAACCACTCCGACCGCATTCGTTTCCACTGCCCCGGGTTTATGTCTATTCCTTCAATATTGCTTCCTCGTCCTACGGCGTGAATTACGTCAGCAACAGACTGGCACATGTCCCCAAGCTCCCTAAAATCGGGTCGTGCGCGCATTGTGTGCACTTTTTTTACTCATGAGCAATAACCTTCAGGGGCCGTGCGGCACGAACTACTCTACAACTTTTACGTTGCCAGTTGTTAGTTTTCTGAATTATGTGGAGCGGGCACGTCACACCTCAAATCTCTTGATCCGTGGCCACTTGGCCAAGGCGGTATTTGCAACGCCGAGAGGAAAAACAACAATTAAATAAGGACAAAGAATCTGTTCAACCACTACCGATGCGTGGAAGTAGCGTAGTAATAGCGCATCGGACTGCTACTCTGGGAACTGGGGTTCAAATTCCGTCAAATGGCACTTGTGCTTTTCATTTACACTAACAGCGGCGGGAATTTTCTTGAGTGGACAACAACAACAACGACAAAGATTTTTCGCAGAATGGAGTCCTTAAGGCATTCCCATTCAACCACTGAAGCTTCGCCCAAGTTAAGGTCTCTATTGTCTTCGTGAACGGACACATTAGGCAGAACTTTTTTTTCAGCAGAATGTGTAGGCGCCACAAGCATGCCAAGCTGTTGGTGTCGATCCATGCTATAGTGTTGAGTGATGTCCCAGTAGGTCACCAGCCTGTCCCTAGCCCTCTGGTGCGAGCCAGCAGTGTCGTCAGGACCATCCCGGGCGCTGAATCCTCGGGCCGCCTAAAGTGCTAGGTCGTTGCCTGCGAGAGATGCATAAGCTTGAGTCCAGATTATTTGCACGTTGCGCATATGAGCTGCTTGAACCGAGCGTAAGATGCGCTGGCATTACTTCCACATTGGCTGTGAACGGGGATAGCCGCTGGTGTGACGTTCCCATGGGGTACATCACAGCCCGACATATGGCCCATTGTTACCCCTTGGTGTATAAGGTCGTCAAATGTTACCACGACTCGACGTGCAGTTATTTCACGTTGCGTAGGATCTTGTTAGTCTTAACGTCAGGGCTCCAGCGTTGAAGCTGAGCACAGGCCTGCCAGCATTGCCCAATACCCACTCAAGGAGATTGGCAAATTATGATAACAGCCATCATACGTTTACGGTTGAATCACGAATTTCTATTGGCAGCGACGGCAACATACGGACCCACGCATATTTTCACACATAGTGAATGCAAGGTGTCTTAAGGGTATGTCTAGATTTTCATTTGGACTATAAATGTCACGCGGGTTTCACCGCAGGAACTAGGGTCTATGCGCATTATAGAAGCAAAGTCTACAAAAAGATCGCCGCACTATAGCCGACACTGCTGATAAAGTTGACCGCTCCTATGTTCAAACAATACAAGAATAAATAATTTAAACCTTGGTCGACATTACGGTATGGGAACCAAAGACTGAAGGCAGGTTCAAGTCGAGGGGGAACGTGGCGGGGTGTTGGAGAGGTTGCTGTCAAAGTCGATGAAGAAAGCATATTTAGCCGCTAGGTAGGATACAACCACAGCAATGTATCCGCAGTTCATACACGCGATATACAGGCCGCGTGGGCAAATGATTGCGTATAGCGATTTTAAGGCAGGTGAGTTCCAAGAGTGAAATGCTTCTTTTAGGCGTAGCATGCTTTCCAGTGTGCCCCACCGCCCCTGCCTGGAACATGTAACGCCCCACGTTTGCACAAAATTGCAGAATAGGGGAAGTGACACGTCTAACCGGTATAGTAGCATGAATGGGGATCACTGGTTGAAGAGAACCTAAAAAACAAAAAGTAAGAAAAATAGGGAAAATTAAATTTTTTTAGAAACGAACTGCCGTAATCAAAAATATGCATCTTATGTGGCTGTTTTAAAAAAGCCAAGGCTAAGCTAAAAAACCTAGAAAGAAAACGTTGGAGAAGCAAATAAAGATTAGCAACAATGGGCAAACCTTACTGAGATATTTCCGCGAAGGTGCAGATTTGAGGTAAGAAACGCATTTAATCGTTATCATAGCGTAAATACAAATTTTTGGTGGGACAGAATTCCAAATAAGCAAGAATAAAAGAAGTAAAAAGCACATTGAATTTAAAATTCGTTCTGGCGAAATAAAAAATCCGTGTCCGTTACATATCCTCGAAAACCAAGACTATACCAGAACAACGGAAACGAATGTTGTAAATACAAAATAAAAATAGCGATATGGGCAAACTATATAACACCCTGCATTTGTACAAGAACACACAACTGGAGGAAGTAACACATTTAATCGTTATAATAACATAAATTGACATAATTGGTTGAACAGAATATCGAAAAACAAATGCAACCGTAATGCCCTAATGTGTTGATTAAAATAAACTCCTTTGTGACGAAGTGGAGAGGCACTTGCAGATAATAAGAATGATCGCGCAGTAAAGGTATAATAAAGATGCTCATTTATTCTCTTTATTGGCACCGTGTGTTCGGCAAATCAGTGAAAGGAAATGTAAACTTGAGGTAACTTACTTGATCACATCTAGTAGTTACGAACCACAAGCTATCCTATCCCTAGGCCACGGCACTAAGCTAAACAGGATAGACTTTACAGTTTTTCACCCTGCCGTAGCCCCAAAGGAGAAAAATTCACTTCAAGTGAAACTGCAACCGTAGCTGCAACGCAGCGTGGCTTATATGCTTAAGATTTCCGACGTCTGTAACCTCAAAACATTCGCCATGCAGTTCTCGTATTGTTTTTTAACGTTTCTATCCCCTTTCCATGCGTCTTTTTTATGAGACCTGCACGTAGGAGCGATGCCAATCCCGTCTAGCCATTTATGGTTTTGACATTATGTAGCAATGCGCAAAAAATGTATCTGGAGGAGATGCTCGTTGCCTCCCTTTTTATATAGAATTGCTGCTTAGCCGAGTGATGCATATGTATTCACAGCACTTTCAAATTCTAGTGTAGACTTACTCATTTTCACACATTATGTATCTTTTATAGCCACGTTGCTGTTGACGGTTAATGGACAAATAATCCAGAAAATCATGAAGCATGTTTATTAGCGAATGTTTCCTTAAGTAGGTTAAAACTTGTACTCTCAAACACTAAAGTTACCACTCCACTATCACAAACTAACTTCCTAGCAATCCCTGGGCCTTAGGTCAATTTATAGATTGCGCCTGAGCTACTAGCAAATCTTCGAACTTCCCTGCGCGCAAACACAGTATCAAAAGCGTTGTGCTGTTCATCACTAGGTGGCGGGCTCGATCCGGGCGGATCGGTCATTTTTCTCCGGTGAAAGTTACAAGCCGCCTGAGTGTCCAAAGTTCGGCGCACACCATAGATCTTCATGTAGAATACACCAATCCGGAGGCTTCTATTACAGAGCACCTCCTACCGCAGGTGTGCTTCTTCTGCTCCTGAAGCCCACTACATTAAACCCTTGTGGCCATCACGCACACAGGGGCCAATTCAGCATTGTTAATGCATTTGCCTCAAACAAATACTCGCGAATTCTTTACTAGTTGAGTTGTCTCGGTAACACGCAAATAACACGTCGAATTGCTAAGCATTCGTAAGTTTTTAACGTGAACATCTCCAGTTTCCCTTGAGGTATTTGGGATTTCCGCACACAACTTCGTGTCTCGCACGAACATCCTTTCGTACTACGAGGACCCGGTGAATTGAAGACTGAAATTAGGACCTACACCTAGGTTCTGTGGACATCGAAGTTCTCTCTCTCTCTCTCTCTCTCTCTCTCTCTCTCTCTCTCTCTCTCTCTCTCTCTCTCTCTCTCTCTCTCTCTCTCTCTCTCTCTCTCTCTCTCTCTCTCTCTCTCTCTCTCTCTCTCTCTCTCTCGCTCTCTCTCCCGCATTACCAAAACGAATAAAAAACGAGTCGGCATCCGTAAGACTGAGTATGATAGGCCCTTTTTATAGAAAATAATATCGCCATCGTTCTTACTTTGGAACCCGTTTGTCGAAAAAATTTAAAGCAATATTTAGCATTAGTACGACGACATTCAGGTCGCATCACGACTGGCCATACCTGTGACCATTAATGGACATGTTTCCAAAGCAACCGGAGTTTTCTCCCTCACGCACAGCGTGTGGGCCCTTTCTTGCACGCTTCCTGCCTTCTTGAATAGTTTCAATCTTTTTTCTCGACCTAAATACAGGATATCTGTCTACAACCGAAAGGCGAGAGACTTAAGCTCGTCATGTCTTAAGGCCTCAGAAGGCAGCCACTTTTCTGTTGGAGTTCACTGAATGTTTTACGATACGCGTGCACTATATCGTCCGACATGTACAAGCAATGCTGCATGCAATTGGTCAGTTTAAAAATAATGTATCAATTACGTATTTTCAACCCTTCTATGTGATCTCGAAGAGGAACTGTAGCTCCAACCACCACTATTTTTGTGGTTTCAACCGCCTAAGAGAATTGAAATTTTACATGCTTCCAAAAACCCTGCTCGGTTGACTCTCAGTGTGTAAAAGCTCTTACGCCTGCAAGGGTGGTGCCGGTCCCAAAGCCAACGAAACTCCAAAGACGCATGCGTTGCAGTCAGTCTGCTTCTTCCTTGTCGGAGGTGGCCAAATATGATGACTTGCACCAATGCCTTCTTGTCCCACTTAGAACGAGAATATAAATGGCGGGAAAGAACAAGCTATCCAGAAACAAAAAACCCGTGTTGGTTCATAAAGGAACATGTCACACAGTCGCATTCAAATGTTCCTGAACAGAATTGGGGCAATTGCTTTGTCTAGCTTATGTTTTTTTACATCCCGATAACACCACTGTAGAACAGAGGACAGACGCCAGGTATGAAATGATTGTGTATTCCCCGCGCAGCATGAAAATTTGGAAAAATTGGCACTGAGTAAAAACTTTAATGGTTAAATTTTTCCTGCATCTGTATTTGCTTACCTCGGCTGGCGTAAATGACGAGTTACAGCACGTCCGTAATTGAAGACAAAAAAAGAAAATATAGTTTAACATGCATATTTTTTATTGTTTTACATCATTTTATTTTATCGCCATGCGTGGCAGCGTGGCGAGCTGTCGCATCTTCCTGCACATAGGTTAGCCGATGGCTCCAATGACAGCTCCAGTAACTTTGCTAATTACCACCGCTTTTGCGACATTCTCTAGTGCCCTTTTAATCTTCCTAAAAAAGTACTGGGACGTCTCTTCATCAATGGCATTTTTGGAGTTTTCCAGCAGCTGGACGGCCTCTATGATGTCCGCCAACTCTTTTCTGGCGTCATTCAAGGCCACTTTTCCTTCGAGACCGATGCCGCCGGGCGTGTCAGGCTTTTTGTCGGCTTCTTTCAGCGTCCCGTCGTCTGCGTATAATCGAAACAAGAACGAATGGCAGCCTGGAACAATGAATTGGTGACGCTGTTACTCACATAAACGAGTTCTTTTTTTGTTACGTATTCGCTGTACTGTAAGGTTTTCCGCTCAACAATTGCTTCTGCTACGTCTGCGGGACAGCCCGAAATGCTGACGAAGTACTCCGAGAAGCTATGAAATGTCTCAGCAGAACAATTTAAAGTCCACTGGTAGCACGGGAGTTGAAGTGCTGCACCAAAATATCTGTCGACATTTACGTTCTCAGATGGCAAAAAATATATAATAAATCCTGCGGGATACTGAATACAGACAATTGAAAAGTACGAACGTATTGTATTTCGGGAACCCAACCCAAAATTAGACAGCCAAACAAGCAACGTTTTTTATTTTTTTGTTTTTAAATATTTCCTTCAGAAAACCAAAAAGAAAGCTTAAGACTACGTTACACGGGCCCCGACATAAAACCGTCGTGCAAAATCTTCTGCGGGCCCCCGCCACCGCCGTGAGCAGTCTACATAGAATAAAAGTAGGCTTGCACGGTATGTCTCACAAAATGCCGCAAATTTTCTTGAGCTTTTATCATTAACTAGCACAGTAGTCGTTGCCATTTTTATCATAAATGTTATAACTTTTCAGGTTCGTTCACTAATCTGGTGGTTGGTTAACCTACGCACTTTAAGGAATAAGCGTATCTAGGATTTACGGTAGCTTACCATGTTCCGGCACAATCGCTTTCGTATCTTCGTTCACTTCTTTCCTGAAGCAAATAAAAGAATTCCTCCATTAAGCTCGAAGATGGTAAGAGCGACCCACCACCAACAATTTCTTTAAGCAATACCTACAGATTTCAAGAATAAAAAAAACTTCGCGTCCAAGACAAAACTGGTACAAAGGGGACCGGACAGGCGCCCGTTCTGTCCCCTTTGTACTAGTCTTGTCTTTGCCGCACAGTTCTTTCTATTCTTGAAATGCAGTACCAAGTAGCCCAACAACATGCTGTACTGAATACTTACACACTTGCGGCGCCTTCAGAGTCGTGGAGGAAACCGGAAACAAGGCGACACAAAAAGAAATCAATGCCTGTACTTAAAACTTGCATTAAAAATTAAAACTTAGAACTTTGTAGTAATTATCTTTTAGCGTGGCCAATTTCTTTTATTGTATTTTCGAACTCTAACGACAATATAGTGGGTAGGAATGAATCTTAACAACAAAAGAATGGTGTACATTTTGGAACCCAATCTCCACACAAATCTATTGTGTTTGGTTCTGCTTTGGCAGCTTTGCGTTTGCGGTTAAATGCTGGAGCCTCTTCTTAAAGGAGCCATGAAGACAAAATACAAGTTGGGTTTATTAGAAAGACTGCTTAGCCCCGATAACAAGGATACCAATATTATTGCAATCTTCGAAAAAATAACGGAGATATTGAAGAAAACGTGTGAAGCAGTCGCGACCCCCTAGCCAATTTCCCGCAACTTTTGTATGACGTCACGGAACCTTGTTTGTGCGATTGGCGGCCACCTAACTGACCTATCGCGACGACACATGACTGGACGTCTGTAATGGGGCCTCTAGTTCCATTTGACCGCATCACTTGAATGCTAACATGCAGTTAACGCACTGAAAATTATGTTTTATTGTTGGCCCGTGTGACGTCATTCTTGCTCATAACACGTCACTGTGGCGCAAAATTTGAAAGTTTTTAAATACTTCTTGCTTTTTTTTCGTTAAAAAAACATCTTTTTTGGCTGTAATGGAGCTGAGTGAGATACTGAATTCTAGTTCTTTCAAATTAAACAAAGTTGTATTTTCTCTTCATGGCTCCTTTAACAATTTACGACCACTTGCGCTCGCAAAAATGCTGACCAGCACGCTAACACAATAAAGTATGCCATGAAGGATATTGTTTCTGCTTCGACTTACATGCAACAGTAGCCAACGCCAGAGCCAACAGTAGCACGGGTGTCTTCATAGTTGTCCGTACTGTAAATGATGAATACCGTTCCCTGAGAATTCCTTATTACAGGAGAGTTTGGTGTCTCGTATGAACAAGGAACATTTAGGCTTAACGAAATTATTTTGCAGAATAGATTTCTTCCTACAAAATGGAAAACAAGAGATAAATAAGGTGACCATCCATTTGAATGTATCCAAGCCTAGAACAATTGCTAAAATGTTAGCCTTTATATAAAAACGTACATATCAGTAGGCTAAAAAATAACAATTTTGTGGTATAAACAGCCAGGGTAATTGCAAAAGGCGAAGATTATTCTGGCTACTTAAAACAAGTATTGTGTACTATTGACCATGTATCCCACGCAAGATGTGGCCGAGTGGGGCAATACACAGCAAATGTAACAATGCTAATAAAGATTACAAACAATCCCGATAAAATAACGCTTCCACAGGCTTCACTGTGATCACTATTTGGAGAAATTTTCCGTTAGACCTCACCTTCGCTGCAGGCAAGGTGGAGAGGTGTCTGTAGCCTTCGAAAAGCGAAACTTATATACCGCAGTACCGAGGCCAACACGTGCGGTCTCATTGCAAAACCCAGATATGATCCGTTCACAAAATGCCAACAACGCAAACACTTCCTGTGACAAAGATAAGACACAACAGGCCTCATCCGTGTTTACTTTCTCATAGCAACCAAATTTTCCTGAGCGTTGCATCTCACGTGCAGTCTTTGTGTTCACTATCACGTAACGAAAGTGCAAAAAAGCTTAGTTCAGTAAAAACACACCGTTGGAATATTGCATGCAGGGTAGTCATTGTAGTCTTCTGTATTTAGTGTTTTCTGTACTGTTAGTACGTTTGGAATTTAATTTATGCCAGACTAAACCTTAACTACGATTATTGACGAAAATACGAAAGCGGTTGTACCGGAACATTGTTAGCTACAATAAACCTTTGATGACGTATTCCATCAAAAATAGGCATAGGTTAGGTTTTGCATAGGTTAACCGAGCACTAGATTAGTGCACGAATCTTACAAGTAATGGCTCTTTTCGTGATAACGGTAGGGATTACTGTACTACTTTATGATTAAAAGCTCAAGGAGCTGTGCGGCATTTACTAACGTTACTGTGCAAGCCTACTTTCATTTTGAGTACGATGCTCACAGGGGCGTCAGCGACCCGGACAAGCTTTGAACGCGCAGGGTGGTTATAATTTCACGGCCTGTGTAGCGTGAGCTTAAACTTCCTTTTTGGATTTCTTAAGTAAATATATTTGAAAAATGTGGCTAAAGTTTTGCTGTTTTGGCTGGGTTAGTTGTTGCTGAGCTACAAATATAATGAAAAATATAGTAGGTTTGTACTCTTTAATTTTTTGTTCTTCAGTGGCTCAAACGGTTCAATGCATTTTCTTTCCACCTGTTGAGAGAAGAAGAACACCTTACCGTACAGAGGAATTGTTGAGAGGAACACCTTACCGTACACCGTACACGTTACAAAAAAACTAACTCGTTTACTTGAATAACAGTACCATATGCCCATTGTTCCAGGCTGCCATTTGTTCTTGTTTCGACCATGCGCAGAAGACGGGGCACTGAAAAAAGCGTGAAAAGCGCGAAATGCTCGGCAGCCTTGGTTTTGAAGCAAAAGATGTCATGACTAATGCCAGGAAGAAGTTGGCAGAGATTATACAGGCCCTCGAGCTAATGGAAAACTACAAAAATACCATTGAAGAAGAGTCGTCTCAGTACTTCCTCAAGAAGATTAAAAGGGCACTGGAGAATGTCACAAAAGCGGGGGTACATAGTATAGTTACTGGAGCCATCATTGAAGCCATTTGCTGACCTAAGTGCAAAAAGATGCGACATCTGGTCACCCTGTCACGTACGGCGATAAAATAGAAGGCATGCAAAACACTAGTTTATATTTTGTCTTCAATAACAGACATGCTCCAATACGCCAGCTATGGGAGAGGAGGTTAAAAACATATAGACTAAGGAAAGGCACTTCATCTTATTGATTTCGAACTCAGTACCGCTTCGTCCTACTTTTCATGCTTCACAGGGAATGCACAATGAGTTGATGCCCCGTTTCTTCCCTGTGTTGTCGGCGTACGAAAAACAGATGCAGTAGAATGCAATTGAGTAAGGCGGTCTAGAAACATCTGTCTTGCACTCCGTGACATGCGTCTTTATGAATCAACGCGGCTTTTTTTTCTGCATCGCCTGTTATTTTCGCGCCATTTATAATTTCGCTTTAAGTGAAACAAGGAGTCACGGGTGCAAGGCATAATATTCAGCCACCTCTAACAACGACAATGCAGACTGACGGATCGTCATGTGTCTTCGTTAGAGTGTCATTGGTGAAGTCGAGGTTTTGACGGAAGGCCGTCTGGTCGGCAGAAATGTTAAAGTAAAAACGGAGACACTGACGGTGCTCCGTTTGGTCGGTGTCTCCGTTTTCACTTCAGAGTTTCATTGGCTTTGCAGCCACCACTTCTTTTGCAGACGTGAAAAAGTCTGCGCACTGAGAACCAAATAAATATAAGTTTTGGAAGCATGTGATACTTCAATCCTCGTGGATGGTTGAAACAACTTTAAAAATAGTGGCGACTGCAGCCACTGTTTTTATTCATGTCATTATGACGGGTAGCATTATAAAATTGGTTAAACCGATAATATGATTTACGCCCAGCTTTTCTTTTAATTAACCGATTGCAAGGAACGTTCTCTGGATATAGTTCATGCCTGTACTCAATATTTTATTGAATGACAAGAGAAAACCGGCTCCTTTCTGAGGCATTCAGGCACGACGAGCTTAGATTTCTCGCCTTTCTCTTACAGGCATACATGCAGAACTTAAAGTGAGCAAGCAATTTGTTTTTCAAGAAAGCAGGATTCATGTAAGAAAGGGGAAACATGCTGTGCGTGCGGAAACAATTTCCGGTTGCTTTAGAAACATGACTCTCAATGGTCAAACCTGTGCCCAGTCGTGATGCGACCTGGGCGTTCTATTGCTAATAGTCGTTAGTGCTGTAAATATTTTTTGACGAAGCAGTCAGAATGTCAGAACGAAGGCGGTATTAGTTCCGGTCAATAGAGCCTAACTTAGTGAGTCTAACCGATGCATACTGGTTATTTTTATTGGCCTTAATAATGCAAAACACCGGGCGGTGTGGGAAAATCCCATTAACCTTTACTGAACCTAGAGCACCTTCGTGTTTAGGACTCACGAATGCTTAGCGATTTCAAAAGTGTTAATCGCACTTTACCGGGACGACTAAACTGTTAAACATTTCGCGAGTATTCGTTTGAAGGAAATACGTTCACTGTACGGAATTATCCACGATGTTTGCAATTACCACAAGGGTCTAAAAAATTAAATGTTCTGGGCTTTACGCGCCAAAGCTACACCCAGACTATGAGGCGCTCTGCAGTGGAGCGCTTAGGAATAGTGCACACCACCTGAAGATCTGTAGTTTGCGCCGAAATTTGGACACGCGGCCCGGTTGGACACATTCATGAGAAGAAACGGAAACGGGCGCTCCGAGCGAACGAGCACGCCAGCTTGTGATAAACAGCACAATGCCTTCGACGCGGAGTTTGCGCGGCGGTGAGTTTTAAGATTTGCCGGTAGCTCAGGCGTCATCCATGAGTTAAGCTA
Source organism: Haemaphysalis longicornis (assembly GCF_048455015.1). NCBI lineage: Eukaryota > Metazoa > Arthropoda > Arachnida > Ixodida > Ixodidae > Haemaphysalis > Haemaphysalis longicornis. The sequence goes on from NW_027526295.1 coordinate 169,203,006, forward strand.
ACGTGCTGGAGTTCGCAAGAAGTTAGTTTGACGTAGGTCTCTGGTAACTTTAATGTTTGAACGCATAGTTTTGTAACAGGCTTACGTTAACAGCTCGGTCTGAATGGCGCATGATTTGCTAGTTTGTCCGTCAACAGAAACGTGGCTTCTAAAGGTACATAAGGCCTGGAACTATGTTAGTCTGTATTGGCCTTTTCAAGATCTGTGAATACAAATATACCGCTTGCCTAACAGCCACTTCTTGTGTAGCAAGTTCAATAAAAATCACTAAAAAGTAAAAGAAATTCCTGTACGAACTTCCGCGGAGCGGAAGTTTGGAACACACGGACTTCAGCTATAGTAAAGACATAATGTAGCCTTTGTTACATCCAGGAGTGGTAGGTATCATCCAAGTTTCGATTTCAAGGGAATTGTTCTTTTTGGTGACCAAGCTCCGTCATAAGCTCGTTAACACCAAAGCACTTCACTCAACGCTAAAGTATATTGGTCTAACAGGCTATCCTTCCCGGTGAGTTTCCCAAATTAAGGGCCTAGGCATTTTTGCCCAGACCTTTCAGGTACCTAGCCTCATTCCCTGGAGCAGCGGCGCAACCCATGCCCGCAAACGTGGGCGACGTTTGGCCGGCAAAATAGCCAACCGTAGCGGCCGCGGGCGGATAAACGGAAAACTGCAGAAATTCAGAGAATTATCTACTAATGCGCAGAATTCTTATGCCGCTTGTCTTGAGTGTGTGTTTTTTCAAGCCAAATATTTTGATTTTTCGAAATCCTGTCGGACCAGTTGTCTCTATTTGCGCTATTATAACGATTAGAAGTTTCCCTTTCGCGAAATCTGCATTATTGTGTCAATGCAGGGCATTGTGCACGGTTCGCCATTTTCCGTAATTATTTTATATTTTTCTTATTTTTTGAGTGACTCACAATTCCTTTCTTACAAATATCTCAGTTACGCTAATATAACGAGTATAGGTGGAACTTCCGTAAAATCTGCATAATTATAGAAATGCAGGTCGCTATACTATTTGTCCTTTCGCGTATTTTTTCATAATTTCGTAGTTTTTAGTTTTTGAAAATTGTGTGCGACCAATTATCTCCATTTACGCTATTATTGCGATTACAGGTGAATTTCTGCGATATCTGCGTTTTGGGGAAAATTCAGGGCGATACACGGTCCTGGCTGAGAGGAAGGGGGTACTCAGCAAAGAATGCTACGCACTAAAACACGTCTGCAGGCCACTGCAGCAGCAACCAAACTCAGCGGGACACAACCACCGAGGTGAGAGCTGCACGTGAAGCGTTTACCGGCGGTTCTCGGTGCAAACATTTTCTTGAATATCGTCTTATTTACACTCAAGCTATAAAGACTCCGCTATAAAGAAACCGTGTGCCCAGGAGACTACCCAGCAAATGGAATGCCGAGCTGAAGACGTAGAGCTCGAGCTGCAGCAGGGCCTGCCACAAAATAAGCCGGCTGTTTCGTTTTCAGCTCAGTGCCGGGGTTAAGGAAAGCCTTTATTCTACAACTACAATATTCACTTTGCAACTATACTATTTAGATTGCGAATACTCAAGAATATCGGGTGTACTAATTTAGAAGTACAAAATTTCCGTTCGCTGATTTACCGAACCCGCCTTGCCAAAAAAGGGAACAAATGAGCATTTTTAGTTCAGCACTATGGCGGGATCATGTTTTCGTCGTGCAAGTGTGGCTACAATTTCCACCCAAACAAGTTTATATTAACCAAGACATTAGTATATTCCGCAGCACACAAGGCTCTATTGAGTGGGCTCCTAAATTAAAGAAAAACGAGTTTTTTGTTTCCTTGGCATGTAAGTAACCAATTAAGGCTCGGACGCGAGTTCACCCTCCGCGGTGGCTCAGTGGCTAAGGTGTTGTGCTGCCGAGCACGGGGACGCGGGTTCGGTTTGCGGCCGCGGCGGCCGTTTTACTGATGGAGGCTAAAAGCGGAAACACCCGTGTGTACGAGATTTCGAAGCACGTTAAAGATCCCCAGGTGGTCAAAAATAAGCCGGAGCCCTCCACTACGACGCTCCTTATCGCTTGCGTTGCGTCGGTGCGTTTATACAATATAATTAATCAAATCCGACGTGGGTTCAATTTCGGCGGAGGTGGCTGCTTTTCAGATGCAGGCAAAAAAACGAAAACACCGTGTGTTTATATTGCGGTGCACGTTAAACAACCCTAGGTGGTGAAAATTAATCTGGAGCCCTTCACCGCAGCGCACCTCATATCCAAGGTGTAATGAACCGGCGTTACACACCCAAAATTGAACAAAAAACCATTTCACGCTCCCCCCTTCACCCATCCCCACTTTCTCGCCTTAAACCTTCCTTCAGTCTTGGTTCTCGGTTCTGTGATGTCCACATTGCTGGAACTTAGTTATTCCTGTGCTGTTTGCGCATATTACCTGGTAACTTTATCAGCATTAACGGCTGTAGTCCTGAATGTTTTTGTAGCATTTGCTTCCTGAAAGCCTCTAGACCAACGTTTTAGCAGCCAAACAGGCGTGGCATGTACAGTTCTAATAATAATGCAGAGATACCTTTAAGACACATTGCGTTCGTTATGCGTTGTAGCATGTGTGCGTCCGCATATGTTTACGTCGCTTCCAATGGAACTTGGTGATTCCACCGGAACCGTCTGACGGCTCTTATCGCCATTCGCAACTCGCCTTGAGTGGGTAGGCGACAATGCTGTCAGGCCTGTGCTCAGCTTTAATGCTAGACGCCGCAACGTAAAACATGACGATCCTCTAATCAGTCGCATTGGGCCTGTTTTAGGGCTGTCCCATGCCCACTGGGGCCGTCAGGCTATCCCATGTCTGCCTGCGCAGCCACGTGTCTCCTTGCAGCCAATGGAGACGTTGCGTCGGCGCGAAACACCGTTGGAAAGCAATGGGAAAGTCAGGGCGCCGCATACCCACCATCGCAGACAATGCGTTCCGCGTTCGAGGCCACATGACGCAACGCAGTCAATGAGAATACAGGTCCCAGACTTCCACGTTTGGAGGCAGTACAAATTTCGGTGCCGTAGATTCTTTCACGTCACCACTTCGTCACGCCTTCACGGCGCTGTCGCTGAACGAGCCGTATAGCGCTTTCGCAAAGGAATGTAGCACGTAAGCTGAGGTCGTGCCTAAGCCGCCGAAGAGCTGAAACGAGCAACAGAGTGAATAAAACTGTTACTTCGTCTCCCACTAGAGCGCCTTTATACTGCGAATAGATCTTGGACGTGCAGACGAAGCTCATAACTGATCCGCAATACCACGCAGCTGTTTCAGTTGGAATCTGCAATGCGGTGCTTATCGTTCAAACGATCCAACTTGCGGAAGGCGCGACCCTGTAGATGTTTTGTTACATTTAACAAAGAAGGCTTTCAAGCAGCCCTTCGAAATCAGTTTAAGAAATCTGTAGGTGCCTTTGCTAAAACTCCGAAGTCAAAATACTTAGGTTATTAGCCACTATCGAGGTGCTTGAGTGCGGCCCAGTTCGGCGATATCGGAGTTCATGCGCAGCGGTCATTTGGAAAGGTTGAGTGTCCTTAGGCGCCACGAAGCGGAAGCCGCATGATAAGGGAAAAGAATAGGTTCATTTGCAGGAATTTCAAAAGCTCCACATGCATTCTTCTGGACGATGGTGTGATTTGCGACTTAGCAAAAAGAAGTCGCATTTTTGACGGGTCACGTAGAAATCATCCCCCGTGAATTTTGATTATAAGGGGTAATTGCACGCCAAACATCCCACGCGGTGCTCTCGACCGTATCCGATTTGAATTTAAGAAATCACGGTCGATCCTTACAATTCAGTATTCTTTATCGTAACTGATTCTTGGAAGAACTAGCATTTCTGTCTCTTACCGCAATTTGATTGTCGCGGCTGTGGCAAAACCAAGGTTGCAAAAAGCACAAAAACCTTCAAAATAAACAAAATATTATATAAAGCGCAGTGAAACATTGCAATTGGTAGGAATACAACCGCGCTGGCTTGCTGTAACACCCTGACTGCTGTTAGTGTGTTGTAAACTAGGCTTTGCGAATAAGAACTGCGGCGCCTCTGGGTTATATTTAGACATTTCATGAAGGTTAAAATTTTCAGGAACACTGCCTGCAGACCAAAAGTTTGTAGATATTGTTTAAAGTAAGTCAGTCAAAAATATGAAAATCAGAAAGCTAGCAGTTTCACAGCGGTAAACTCGTTAACTTTCAAATATTTGCAATATCGTTCATGTTCAGCCGTTTATCGTAGGGTAAGGCGATCCCTGTCAATACATAGGTTCGCGCTAATTTACAAGGGTGTACAAAAGGTATTCATTTCTGAATGTTTATTAGGAGAACTCATTCTTTTAAGGGAGAAGCATCTTTTTTTTTTAAATCGAGCGTCCGCCACGGCCTCAGTCGGCGGGCCATAAGTTTCGTTCAGTTCACAAACTGGGCCCCCGCGGCAGGCGGAGTTGCGAAGGCCGCGCGCGTTTTGGCTTGTCACGGAGCTAGATACTTTACAGATGTGCGCGTCCTGGTACTCGCACGGCCACTAGATGAAAGGCGTAGTGACGTGGGCTCTCATCCAGCGGCCGTGGTACTAGATTTCGGCAGATGAGCCATTATGGGCCTTAGATCACTTCCGTGACGCTGAGTTTATACAAAGATGTATAAGAACACGGGTTGCCAGACCGACTTTGGTGCATTAAAAGGCTTCAGTTTTTACCGTGGTCGCCTACGTAGGTACTTTCCCAATTGGAAATTGATTCATTGATTGATGGTAGGCTTTGACGCGCCGACGCAACGCAGGCGATGAGGCGCGCCGTAGTGGAGGGCTCCGGATTAATTTTGGCTACCTGGGGATCTTTAATGGGCGCGGAAATCTCCTACACACGGGTGTTTTTGCTTTTCGCCTCCATCAGAAAAGCGGCCGCCGCTGGCGGGAATCGAAACCACGACCTCGTGCTCAGCAGCGCAACGCCTTAGCCACTGAGCCACCGCAGCGGGTAGGCGGTACGATGACATACTGATTGTAATGCACACATCCAGTACAGCTATTGCAAAAGGAATTGCAGTGGTCCGAGCAATAATGCAGTTACCGAGCGTTAACTAAAGCTTACTTTTAACAAAATTGTGGCTAACACATTCGATAACGTGACAGCTAACAAATTATTTCGTGGTGACCAAATAATCTAATTGGTAGTATTTATGTGCCTGTTGTAGGATTTTTCTGTTTTGTTACAAATATAGAAAAATGTGCGCCATCGGTATTAGGCGCTGGTATTTGAACGCGCTAATACGCAGGTTTAAATTTAAGCAGTTATATGGTTAGCGTGATGGGCGATTCCATAGCGACGATTACGATTTCAACAAAAAAGTAAATGGCAGAAAATGTACCCTGCCGTCATATCTCTTGGCGGTGGCTTAATGAATAGTCGCTAGGGCAACATAAAGTCTGGGTGAGAAAGTAGGTGGTAAATCGTCGCCACTTCATCTGTTTTTCTGGCACCTCGCAATTGTTTAACGTTGGCTTTACAATTTCGCCACTGCTCTTGGAGAACTGCAGCATATTGAATTTATGTTTGTATTTTGATTTGACTGTCGTTTTTAACTACTAAATGATTTTTTTTCTAATTTCAGTGATAATGCAACTCATAGAACCTGTTCGCGAACCAGTTCAAGCTCCCGAACCGGTTCGCAAACCGGTTCAGTACGCGATTTTGTCGAACCGGAACTGAACCGGAACGAAATGATTTCGCATGAACCAGAATCGTAACCGCACCGGTATTTTTTTTTTCGGTTCGACGCACTGATAAAAACACAATAACTGAAGGGTTGTGTTAAACGGAGGTCTTGGAGCGGGCTTAAAAGCCATAAAGGTGGTATCGCCTTCCATCGGCATCTACGCAACCAGTACGACACCAATGCACATTATTTACACTATTCCTGGTGTGGGTATACGGCAAGTCTATATTCCATTTTGGCTAGGCATTACAAACTGGCAGGTGTGAGCAAACAGTCTTTTAATCGTTCAACAACAGCCCCCCCTTTTTTTTTTTAATTTGCTTACAGCGACATCTCACTCTAATAGCTGGGTACCCAGGGGAAAAATATTGTGCCCCCATAGAATGCTCGTCTGTGTGATTGTGATACCCCTGGGATTATATGTAATTTGTAAGATTTCCAACGACGTTTCGGCGACGAGGACTTATCACGTCATAATGGGCAGTATCTTCGGGAGCCGTGTCTTGCTGGCACGCGTTTGTTTGATTTGTCTTACAGTCCTTCACGGCTTGTGGAAATCCAATGTGTTCGACGTAAGCGCTTGACCAATTTTTTTCCGGACTATTCCATGACAAACATCCACACTGCTCTCCAGCATCTCCGATTACACTATATAAAATTTATGGGCGATCGCTTCATTGTAGCCTATTCTTGTAGCTTATTTTTGGTGTGAAAATATTTCTTTCTTAGCGATGTTATTGTGTTGGCAGGAAAGATAGGCTTGGCTGCAAGATAACACAATAAGTATTAAACGGAGCGTGGTAATAAAAATTCAACTTCCTACAAATTAGCCTTTTGCATGGAAGCAATGAAGGGATCCTGGGCCATATTTATACATTAGTTTAGAGTCTATACAACCTTTTTGTGGACAATGCGGCTGCATAGCTTGTTTATATAGTTGATGGTAAGTGCAAAGAAAATACGGCAGCCATAAGGGAGAAGTTTCATGGCTTTAAACACATTACCTTTGAAAAACTTGCAATACTGCTCATGTTCAGTAGCGTGTGGCAGTGGGTAGCTCTTTATGTAAATTCCAGGATGGGCTCCCTTGAAAGGGTGTAAAAAATTTATTTATTTCTTAAAGTTTAATTGGAGTGCTTTTTGATTTAGGTGGGAAGACGTTTTTTATATATTGAGCCGCGATCACTGTCTCAGTCGGAACATCACAAGTTCGCTTCACTGCACCGCTCCTGTCCGACGCATCAGACAGAGGCAGGGCCGCACACGTCGCAATACAATGTGTTTTGATGGGTTATAACGATGTTGTTCACTTGGTAAAAATTTTTCTACATTCAGCTTCTGTACCTCTGAAGTGGCGCAGACACAGTGAGTCGTTCAATGCGGAAGCCAGGAAGACATTCAAGGACGACGCTACCTGTTAATTACCACGGTTACGGCACGGTGCAATTTGACAGGGAGGAAGGAGATCTACTCACAGGATCGCAGGTATTCGCTGCAGAGTAGAAAAAAAATGATTTGAAGCCTTGCCGAATTTTTGTATGATATTTTAGACGCACGTTGAAGCGTTCGAGCTGCATTCCTTTATAGGAAAACTGCAAGCAAAGTATTTGAGAGGGCTGAAATGCAGACTCAAAGACGATTTTTCTTTTAGACTGCGCAGAGAATTATAGTTTTTAAGTGCAATTAATCTTCCGAATCCCAAGCCACGATACACCTTTTTGTGGCATATGGTTGAGAAGAAACGGGGCTCTTTGTGCAAAATCACATGCCGTAATTTCAGACGGTCTTCACCACTCAAAAATGGTCGTGGGCTACTCTTAATGATGAGGCGTTTAAGGTTTTGCAAAACGAATTTTTTGCCGCTTCACTATTTTTACCATGGTGAACATCACAGCAAAAGAATTAGAAAATTATTTTGTAAATATGTGCTACCACTAGAATGACGACTTTATAGTCTGAGTGAAAAATTTCGCAAAGTATCTTGGAAAGAGCGCTTGAGACGTGGTCGGCCGCACAGTGGAGTGATTGGCAGCCAGGGCCGGTATTCAGAAAACTTTAACGGGGACAGATACGTACGCGCACCAGCTTTTTTTATAGGCGAAAACGAACATCAAAGGTATATCCCTGTTGGGGGGGTCAGACGAAATGGCGGAGGGCATAAAAAAGTCCCTTTTAAGAATGTTCGAGTCGACGATTCTCTTAAAAAAATACAGCACCTTTCATCAATCTGTACCATCATCGCTTAAAATTCTGAATTCGGGCCTCACGTCTTACTCCGCCACAAAGACCTTCCAAGAGTGAAGCACCCATGGAGGCGACTTCAATGAAAACTGAATCCTCCTAAATGCACCGAAGCCGACATGGTAACCTAAGCTCTACTAAAACTGCCTGCAGCGTAGCCGAAGTGATTAAGCTCTTCCTATTACAGATCATTTGTCGATTACACTCTCCCGAAATCCAGTACCAGGAGCCGAACTTCTGTAAAGCACCTAGGCACGCGACAACCTATAACAGGCGCGGCCGCTGCAGTTACCCCTGCCACGGAATTACCGTTTATGCAGTGAAGCAAACTTACGGCCCGCCGACTGAGGCAGTGGTGGCAGCTCAAAATAACAAAAAATGTTACCTCGCTTACAACAAAAAGTACTCCGACTAAACATTCATAAACAAATAAATTTTGTACGCCTTCCTAAATTAGACCAACCATGAATGAATAATATTGCAAACGTTTTAAAGTTCACGTGTATGCAACTACTCACTTCCAGGCTCCGGTATTTTATTCTTCACTTCCGTTCAACAACATAAACAAAGTTATGCAGCTGCATTGTCCGCGAAAAAGCTGTAACAGCAGTAAAAAATGTTATATATGGCCAAGAAAGGCTGCATTGCGTCCTCGCAAAGCCCATTTCAAGCACAATAGCAGCTATTCAATATGCTGTAGCAAGAAAGCGGGGGTTTGTTTCTACAAAACGTATTTTTACCGCGGGTCGTCCACTTTATTCTTGCGATTTTTTTTTCGCAACCTAGGTTTGGCCACAACACACGTTATTGAAATTGCTGTAAGAATGAGAATCATTTTCCTTCAAAATTGGGTTACGAGAAGCAAGTCTGTACTACTGGAATCGACCGTTATTTCTTAAATTCTAATCGGATATTGTCGACAGCCCCATGGGGGACGTTTGGCGTGCAATTACCCATTATAATGAAAGTTCAGCGGCGATATTTTCCACCGGAGCCGTCGTAAAGGCAAATACTTTTCGCTTCGTCGAAAATCACACAATCGTCCAGCGGAACGCATATGCCGCTTTTGACGTTACTGCAAATGAACCTATTCTTTCCCCTTACCATGCGATTGTCGCTCCGTGGCACCTGATGACTCTCAGCCTTTCCATATGACCGTTGCAAATGAACTACGATATCGCCGAACCAGGCCGTACTCCAGCGCCTCGATAGCGGCTAATAACCTCAATATTTTGACTTCGGAGTTTCAGCTCGAACACCTCCAGCTATCGGAAGCTGGTTGCGGAGGTCTGAGACGGGGCCTTCTTTGTTATATGTGAGAAGAGATCTATGGGCTTGTCCCTTCCGTAAATTGGAGCGCTTGAACGATCAGCACGCCATTGCAGATTCGAAATGTAGCAAATAACTGCTTGCTCCGGGATGTTTCGGGTGAATTATCAGCTTCGACGGCACAACCAGGTTATCGCTCGCAATATAAAAGCACGCCTAGATTTGGAGATCGCTACGGTTTCGTTCCCTGTGTGGCTCGTTCCAGCATCTTGACGACCCAGGTACGACCTCGGCAACTAAGTCTCATTCCTTCCCAATCATTTGTTTGTTATTGTCAATCTCATTCTTGGAGCATTGTGTAGCTTACACGACGCCCGAAAGCCACAGATTAGCTCCAACCTTTACGACGGTACAAAGTTGCTAAAACATCTGTGTAGGGCTTCAGACATTGCTCGGAGGCTTACATCAATATTATTCCATTCGTACCTATAGAAGAAAAGGAACCAATATACCGTTCAGTCGCATGGCCCTTAATTTGATATTAAGCCGGAATTGTTCCCTGTCCCGTAGAAAATTTTATCTCTGCTTACTTACTTGTACATTGTGTTGTCTTTCTTCCGCACAGCCAGATAATTAGTCAGGTCTTCCTGGTACTAGTTCTTCTTACCCTGTCGACTTCTGCTTGTAAGTAGCGAAAAAATGTTACATGATCTTGTAAATCTACCGTTTGTGTGGTTGTTCCTGTTCGTTTAGAGATGTGTGTTTGCTCGTGTGATCGGAGGTGTTTTACATTGTTCACCCAGCACGCTTTTGACGCGGTCAGACAAGAAGCTGGGATGCGAGTAGGGGTTTAGTTTGCCACATTTTCTCCTAGTGAGTGCTGCTATTCAGTACAGATTTTCCCTACACTCATCACGGGTATTGGCCACGAACAATAACGATATAAATCAGGCCTGTAACGAAAGAAGACCAGCGTCTGGCTTCCGATGTGGTGATCGAGTCGATTAGCGAGGCAGTGCGCCCCCGATCCTCCTCTTCCGTTTCCCCTACTGCCGCCCCTCTGACGCCTCTGACGTGAGAGCCGCGTCGGAGACGCCAGCGCTGCGGCAAGGCCGGTCAGACGTCTCGGAAACGATGGTCGTGTCAGTGACGGTGAGGTCTCAGCAGGCTCCCTCAGATTTCTCCAACACGGAAATCTCGGCAACATCAGGGTTGGGCGGTCGCTGGAGCCACTCTCCCGGGCTGAGCCCATCGGGGTCTTTCTTGGCGTTCTGAAAGGCTGCAGCGCCTCCGTCGTCGTTGTCCTGTTCTTCTACCGCCGCACCAGTTATTTCCCGAACGGGCGACACGTCACCCAGGACCACTGTCCACCAGGCCTCCTCGGGAAGCGAGCGAATATTCGAAGTTGCGATGCGGGTGGTAACCAGGGCCGCCTGAGGTTGAAGAACGAGGCTTGCGGAAGAGTCTTGGCTCGCGGAGAAGCGTACGCGCGTTCGCAGGGCGCAGATACGCTCGTCGTAATCGATCGCTTCCAAAACATCAGCATCAAATTCTTCAGTCTGCAGGTTCTCCTGAACTTGAGCGTCGAGTTTGTGAAGGCTCACCTGGTCATGCAAAATGAGGTCGAGGACATATTGTCTGTCAAGGGCCGTTGCTACCTGACTCCGCAGCAAGGCGTCGAGGACTGTAATGGTCCCGGAGACGGTCGCTCGCAGGACATCTCGCTGAATACGAAGAGCGTCCATGGCACCAGTCGATGAAGCAAGACGCTGGGGTTGCGAATATTAAGGGGACAAAGGCGAGCTTGGGCACGAGCCGAAAGGGGCGGCGGCCGAGGGCAAGGCTTCCAGGATAAAGCGGTACGAAGGTTTCCAAGCCTCGCGTGCCCCGGAGCCACTGCGCCGTCGAACGTAGATTCGCTCGTGCGCCAGTTCCCGGGTTTCATGGCTCCAGAAAATGTGTAACGAAAGAAGACCAGCGTCTGGCTTCCGATGTGGTGATCGAGTCGATTAGCGAGGCAGTGCGCCCCCGATCCTCCTCTTCCTCTTCCCCTACTGTCGCCCCCTGCCTGCGCTTCTTTATTTCTCAACAAGGCCGTTTAGACTGAGGCATATGCCCGGCTGGTAGCTTTTGAGTGCGAGTAGTCGTTATCTACAAATTAAAAAGACCCTTTGAAGGAAAGGAAGTGTTTCTTTTTTTTGAAATAAACACTCCGCCTCAAAAACTGACAGCTAAAGCTTCGTAGCTTCGCTGTTGAAAATCGCCTTATTGTAGCTTGAGGGTTTGCGTACAAATTAATATTTCATTCCTTAAGCCAGCACACTACGACTATTTTACTGTGAATTAAAGTTTTCTGGATCATAATTCTTCCGGTAACCTTATTCAATTGAGTGTGCAATGCATTAAATCAAAATTGTGTTTGGTCACTTAGTATCACACCACAAGGAGTGATCGTCCCACTACAGTCGAGATACATTTTGATCTGCGTTTTAACTCTTTCGATACCGCGCCTATCAAAATCGATCAATTTGATCGATACTTTTGGAGTGCCTTTTCATAGCGCTCCAGGCGTTTCTCGAACAAGTAAAGCTGTTCGGAGTTAGATCAGAAAATGGCCTTTCAAAATCAGTTTTGTTTCCATTTTTGCAACGAAACGTGATTTTTGACACACTTTTGAATCACCTGGGTGTGGAAAAGGGGCGTGGTCATCGCGCGTCACGGCTACCAACGAAGAATGCGTGCAACTCGTAATTACTCCGCACCACCGCTTGTTTTCTGCTATCAGGGCGTGAATGGGGAACTAGCAAACGATTTTCAATCATCAGGTTCGCGATCTGACAGTAATAACACCAGAAATCGGCTGAAAATGTCAAGCAGTGCCTGGTTGCAAAGCTAGTTTATGATTTTAGGCAGTTTTATTGCCTTTGCGCACGTTGTTCTAAGTACTGTGGTAGTTTTTACCCCAGGACCATTCGCAAAAAGTTTACAACAGTTTCGGTTTCGTTTCTGCATCATTCATATTTAGCGCTACTACGCAGTTACCCAACTTCAAGGCTACCTGACATGGCGCCTGAAGCGTCCGCGACTGATCCTCGAACAAAGCACGGCGCTCCTGATTTCCCCTCACACTAACCCGATTTCTGCGATAAGAACCTCAGATGCAAGTCAAAAGATCACACCCAGTCGCCAGATATCTGTTCCACCGAGGACAGCGCTTCAAACCGGCCTTAACGCGGCCAGCTGTTCGCATTCCAGTTTCGTTTCCATGCGAGGGTGTATACAGGTGTCTAATGTTGCTGCTTAGTTGAAATGTCTATTCGGACGGAGTCTCTGATACGTTTTTGCACTGTTTCATTTGAAACATGTTAGGTGGCGCTGCAATAGATGAGGCTCGTTGTGCTGATCTTTTTCTGCGCGCAACTGCTACTCGGTCAAAGATCGCAGGGCACGATTCTAGCTCATCGTACCTCATTTTTGCGAGCAAGGCTACAACTGCGACTAAGAAGATGATAATAAAGCTCAGCTTTATGTTTTGAGAGATAACAGACCGTGAACGACAACAAGCATCAGCCACGGCGTTCCGTTTTCAACTTCATGCATGTTTTTTTCCGCATCGCGTGCTTGTCCCAAATATTGCGCTCGCTGTAAATGCAAAGTCAGCCATTGACAAGATGGTGTTACGTTTTGTGGGGCAAATTTGTGCCTCTGATAATGACAAACCACCAGATTTATTCCAGGAAACCACCCAAAATTGCACATTCTGAATTGGAGGTTGGGCTTCACCGCATGACGCGAGCACCGTGCATGCTAACATTTTTTTTTATTTCTGACAAACTGTTCCACGCAAGTCGACATTTTTTCTAGGGCGTGTTTTTGAAATGTTTTCCTACAAAATGTATATTCTAATTTTTTTTCTACTACCGGTCGTTTGATATACACAACTGCTTTTTTATCATTTTTTTCGACAACTTCACAAAAGTTTTGGTTTTGATATTTTTTTACAACTACGATATATAAAAACCTTTAAAAAACTGGTAATATTGAAAATGCCGTTAAATAATCTGCATTTTGTGCTCCTGCAATTAGGGCCTAACCAATTTTTTAGCAAGAAAAAAAATGTTTTCTTGGACCCCTAAAATTAGTCAATTTTCCGGCGGTAGCGAAAGAGTTTTAACCAGATTATCGTATGCATCGCTTATACCCCAGCTTGTCTGTAGGGAAAAAATTGAAGAGTTCTGAGAATAAGCTGCACTAGATATACTTTTGTCATAAATTAAGGCTGGGAGGTTTGAGTGCGCGGTTACATTAGAGCGAGGACATATTGTAAGCGCTGAAAGACGGCATATGGGATAGAAAGACACGGCACAGGACGTTAGACACCAGCTAGTGTTCGTCCCGAATATTTCGAACCGGTGTCCCGTTGCAGAGCCCTGAGGGTATGTCTTCAGTATGTTGTCATGGTCACACATCCAAAATATCTGACAAATATAGTTCTCTAGTTCAGACTCGTGCATTTCTTCAGTTGCCTTATGCGTAATTTAGGCAGTGAAGCCAATGATAAGCTAATATTTTGCATTTTTCTCCTTTTCGGTATCCCCCCGGCATTAATCAGATACGGCAACCGTGTAAGTAGAGCTGCAGACAACTTCATTATTTCGAATAAACTATAAGTGGCCGTACCTAACGTTCTGACTTCTTTTCTAACTTAACAGGGGCCCCATCGAAGCGACAACTCACGCACTTCGAAAAGGTACGACTCAGTGAAAAAAATGCTTTGTTAATTTTGTGTATAAAACCTGTGCAGCTACAACTTAACCCAAATATTTCTAAACAGAAAGAGGTCACACACCAAATACTAATAACATTTTGGGCTTTCCATGCCGAAGCCATGACACAAACGTAAGAAGTGGATCACATTAGTGATTCACACCCGGTATTACTACCGTTCGTTGTAGCGAACAAAGGCGTCAAGACATGGACGTTCGCACTCGCGACGTGAGCTCCTCATGGTGGCCACTGCGGAAATTAAACGTGCTACCTCTGGCTTATAGGAAAGACTGATGGGGTTTGGCAGGAGTCATACCGGTGGCACCACAAAAATTATTCCGCTTTTTACACGGCAATCGGATGAGCGTAGTTTTCTGCATCAAAGTTCAAAACCAAAAAAAGACTGAATTGCAAGTATTGGCCTTTACACGTTTTAGCAATACTTCAAAGAAAGTACAAGCAGTGTTGCATACAAGAGTATTCGTGAGCTTAATTTCGATGCAAATATAAGCCCTGGCATATATAGCGGACTTTAAAACAGAGAGCCATTTTTGGTGCGTAGGTCATTTTCCATCATTTTATAATACACGAACAAGAAATACATTGGTAGTGATAATATTTCAGGCCTCATTTGTAGATATATGTTGACTAGGACACCGATATATCAGAAAAGCCACGTGTATTTTATATCAACCGGATGAAAGTACAAAAAAATTTCCACAAAATCGGCTAACGCGATACATTCCATTATTCGCTCTACACAATGTTTTTGCAGAGGATGAACAGGCCTTGACCAAGAAATCTTGGAAGGCGATGGAGTCCATCGGAAAGTTTCTCCAGGGAAGCCTGCCCTTGACAACTGCTGAGGACCAACACCGCATTTTGAACGCCCTCAAGACTCTTAACACCGGAATGGCTGAGATGGGCGATGATGAATACATCTTCCTGCAGGTGCTCCTGAAGGCCGTGCTGGCCGCTGCTGTCACATCTGGCGTGTCTGCCGGCGTTGCTACGACTATCGACCGGGCCATCAAGAAGGGCATCGCGAAGCACCAGAAGGAGAACCTGAAGAAGATCTGAAGTCGATGGACACAAATTGTACATACTGTAAATGAGTAAAAAAAAACTTTCGAGGACATTTTCATTGCGTGCTCTTGCACTTAAAAGTTTCATGAATCCGGATAATCACAAAAGCGTACTTTAGCTACATGAGTAAGTACTTCTGAAGGGTATAGCAGCAGGCACAGTTTTTGGGCTGTTCTTTAATTTCACAACAAATTCTCAATCACGAAGCCGTAACAAGGTGTTTCGTTATACAGGCCTATCTTTGCAAATTCGACTTCTCAATCTTTTTCACAGGCATTTCACAGATGACATCAGATCGATTTTTCAACTCTTGCTGAGTGCGCATGCGTTCTGGACAAACGGAAACTTCCAGATATGTAGGTTTTTTTCTTAATGGATGTAATTTCAAGGAAGGTTGGGTGAGTGTACACATAGAAAGAAGAGTACCAAGAGGATCTGAATGGGCGAGTTGAAGGGGTTAAAGTGAACACCGCTATCTCTCTCAAATCTGGTACACAACTGCACTCGCACTGCCCAGGCCCCACCCCATCAATCGGGCTGGTAGCTCCGAGATTCTCATGGATCTTCTGGAGTAGCAAGTTAGGCCTTTCATCCAGAACCACAGCGCCAGTGTTCATTAAAGGTCGTTCTCTTACTCTCATGCATCGAAGTGCCAACGTTTGGAAGTGCGCATGCGCGTTACCCATCGGGAGTTACTTCTTGGCTAACCCTTCTTCACCACTCGAGGTAGAGTAGTGGCCACTACGGGGATTCACGGACCATTTTTTTTCTTGGCTGCACACCCAAGCCTGACTAAATTCTTTACTCCCACAGCCAAGACAGCCCGCACACGCTTAAATCGGACATTACCAGCGCGGTATGCTAGCCACCAGTATGCCGGATGCGCGAGCCCCGACCAGCCCGAAAACGTTGGCATCTCGCTTTACACCAGTGATTGATCTATTGATTATGAGGTCTAATGCGCCGATGTAACACAGACTATGATGGGCGCCGAAGTGGAGGGTTCCGTGTTAATTTTGAGCACCTGGAGATCACTAACGAAATTTCGATCTGGCGAGTGTTTTCGCTTTTGCCTCCATCAGAAAAGCGCGCTTTGCACAGTGGCGCGCAAATTTGTGCGATAGCTGAAGCTCAAATATATCTTCCACACACTGAGTAACTGAAGTAATACTTGGGCATTTAGCTGTAAGTATGCTAAATGATTTTAGGTTTTAGTCTTTTTTGTGTTCGGAGTTAAGAAAAAAATGGCTCAGGTTGCAATAGTATGGCGAGGGTGGAGAAATGGCAGAGTTATCGGCTCCTATCGCTTGGTTGGTGACCAGGCTGTTGCATCTTGCACTTCACATGGATTTGAGTAAAGATTGGAAGGAACCGGTGGTTTTGTCGGCAGGCTTTAGCATCTCTCCCAAAGTGGACCACGTTAGAACGGCTCCAACCTGCGGCCACCGACCTCGCGACCCCGGCGTCTGTGCTCCCACTTCAGTGGCGACCGCACGTGAACTGACGAGTAGAACAGAACACGAAAGTTTACGCCCCGAACACTGAGCGGAGTGTTGTTGAAGTTCGAGCTGGCCAACGCCGGGCGCTCGTCAGGAGCCGCATGCTCCCGTGCGCCCTGCATATTTTCTTGGTATTTTTTTCTCGTAACGCTGCGCGGCCAATTTAAGAGCCTAAACAGATCCGCTGCTAAAAAAACTTCGGTGGTTTTTTGACTGTTCAGAACGGTGTGAAATTCTGGTTTTATTTTAGAAATTAGAAATATTAAGCACGGTAAGTACCTTTACCAGAGGAGAAGTTTAAGCACACACAATGATGCTCAAGCAACTGGTCAGGTGCAAATGTGAAAAGAACAGAATGTTTAGAACTACCCCCATGCGCCCAAGTCGTAGCCACCATCGCCACGGTACTGCTTATAGCAGCTAAAGTTAGTATTTAACAATAAAATAGGCGAATTTTTTGCAGTAGGCTAGCGGGAAGTTATTTCTTTGTTTACAGTTAGGTTCGTGAATATGTTTTGTCAATCTGAGATCTTTCTGAGCAGGCAAAACGGGAGTTGAGCAGTTGGAGTTCTCTTGATCAGCTCAGCTTTTGTGTTTCCTGCGATTTTTTGTTCAGGCTACAGAACCACGTTACCGCTAAAAAAACTGTTTTGGGGAAATTCCCAAAGCAAAAACCCCTTAAAGGAACGTTTTACATGCCGTTGAGGCTGCTCAACTGTGTGATGTTGACGCCGTAGTGGAAGCGGTGCACGTTGAATGCGGTAGCATCAACTAGTGGTTGGTTGATACGTACACACTTGCTGCGACTACGCAGTCAACGTGCAAGCGAGAAAGAAAAAAAGAAACGGCAGATAAATAAATTAGCGGCCAACATAAAAAAAACATGATCAAGTTACTTAGCCACCTCCTCTCCTTCGTATTATCCAATCCTCTGTTTGCATCCTCGAACTTTCATGTCAACAGCTTAAGTCGTAATGAACCCAAATACCCAACGACACGATAGACTTCTTGGAAACCTGAGTCCTCTCCAATTCATTATTACTTTCCTGTTTTCTATCTAGCTCTGCAGTGGTTCGATCCCTCGTGTAACAATCTACTAAGGCTTGAATTCGTCTAACTACAGTTTAGAACACTCCCCAAAAAGTATGAGGTCGAGGCGTTGTCTCTGCCTAGACTTACATGCAATAGTAGCCACGCCAAACACTAACAGCGGCATTGACGAATTCATAGTTGTTGCTGCTGCGGAAACTAGATTGCGCCCCCTGAGCATTACTCATTACAGTAGAGTTGTTATATAGGTGGTATAAACGAGCAGTACAAGGACTCACAAACTCTTTTACCAGAGTGAGTCTTTCACCGTGAGAGTACTAAACAAATTATCAAAAAGGTAACCATCCACGTCTCTGTTTTCAACCTTATAAACAATCTGGTGTAGTATTTGCACTCAAACAAAGTCTAATGTGAGCACCCACACCAGGACTCGAAATTTTATGCCCTCAAAGCCTGACGGCAAAATACATCTTGCCCTCTTAATACTGACTACTTCAAAAAAATATCCTATACAATTAACCATGTATCCTAAGCTAACATTGGTAGTGCTAAACAATGAACAAGTCAATGTAATTTATAAAAATAATAAACAATCGAAATTAACGCGACGCTTTCACCTAACTTCAAGCAGAGCACAAAATGTGCGCAATTGTTTTTTCTGGACGGAAAAAGGTGTCAGAAGGAGAGAGAGAGAGAGAGAGAGAGAGAGAGTAAACTTTATTTGAAAATAGAGAGAAGGGAATGTGGAAAGAGTTATGGGTGAAGTCCTATTTCCAGGACTCCAGAAGCAAAGGCTCCCAGCTTGGCTCTCTCTAGCAGCTCACGCTGTGTCGAAAGGTCCGAGCTGGACAGTGCTAAATTCCAGGACTCTCTAGAGGTTTGGTAGGTGTTCTGTTGCCAAATTATAGGGCAGTTTCAGACTGTGTGGAATAAGACTGCTCTTAATTTGCATTTGTGGCATTCTTCGTTATATCTCCCTGGGAACATGACAGACAGTCTGGATTCGTGTGGGAAAACGTTGGTTTGTTGTTTTCTTATGTTCCGTGCTTCTTCGGCACCTAACATGTGATGCGGTGCGGGCATGGTTTTTCTCGCTTGCATTTGAGTGTAAAGCCTTTCATTAAGCGACATAAAGGGAGGGATGGTGTAAGAGTGGTTCGTTTCCCTGCGGCTGTTGATTTGCCTCGCTAGGGAGTCGGCTCTCTCATTTCTTCAAGGCTTTCGTGTGCTGGGCTTCATAATATTTTATGTTGGCCTTTTGATTCGGCTGTAAAGTGTTCCGAATTTCTATGGGAATAAGGCCGCATATTAAATTTCTAATGGCTCTTGTACAGTCCGTGATGATGATGAGGTTTTTGTTGTTACATTCTCCCCATCTTACAGCGAGTAGTAAGAAGGCGGAAAATACGAACACAAGCGAAAGCGGGAATGTGCAATTAGATTGATTGATTATTAGGTTTAACGCCCAGAGGCTATACAGGCGCTGAAACGCACCGTAGTGGAGGACTCCGGAGTAATTTCGACCACCTTGGGATATTTAACGTGCGCCGAAATCTCGAACACTCGGGCGATCTTCATTTTAGCCTCCACTTGAAAAGCACCCACCACGACCATGAATCGAACTCGCGTCCTTCGGTTCAGCAGCACCACGCCTTAGCCACTGAAAGGAAAAGTAGTCTTATCCGCCGTACCTGACACTTTTATGTCCCTACGTTTGGCAAATAGATCCTTCGTTTTCTTAGCTAGTTTTTTCAGTTTCTCCCCTACGTGACGTTAGCTTTTCATTTAGTATGTTTACACTGACCTCCTTCTGCTCGTTTAAGTGTGAGAATTGGTTTTGACGAGTTATTTCAAAATCCTGCAATCTGGCTGTGACCTATTTCATGCGTTTTTTTTTGTTTTTACGAGTTTCCTTCTTTCGCTTCTGAGATTCAGCCTTGGCTTGCATCTAAACATCCTATGATCTTTGGACCGAATCTTGCACGATAGAAGGGCCTTACAATGAAGACATTTTCGTTGGTGGTTGTAGCATCGGGACTCCCCATGTCCATTTTCTATTCTTTCGTTTGTAGAAGAAAGTGTTTATGAACTCAGGTGTTTTTTTCTCCGCCAATCCCACCAGTGTATCTCCTCGACTATTTCGATTGTCTGTGGCAAAGTTTCTCCTCGACGTATCTCCCATTTGCTTCTTACCAACCTTTGCGTTGAAGTCTCCCATCCCAATTGTTAACGGCATTGTTGCCTTCTTCATTGCTGATTCGACGTGCTCGTAGAAGCTATCACGGCTTCATCATCATAGCTATTTGTTGGCGCATAGACCTGTAATACGTTTAACCTGCACCGCTTGTTTAGCTTGGTCATGACAGCCGTGACTCTCTGGCTAATGCCGAAAAACTCCTGCATGCTTCTTGCTAATTCTCTCTGGATTAAAAATCCCACCCTGTTTTCTTTCTTCTCTTGGGGTCCACCGTAGCATAGAATATGCCCGCTAGTGAGCTCCATGAAGCCTTCTCCTGTCTTCTAACTTTGCGTAGCCCTATAATATCCCACCTAATTTCCGAGAGCTCTTCTGGTAATACAGCTAAGCTTTCCTCACTAGAGAAGAATCATGCGTTGTACACAGCAAGGGACACTTTCAAAGTTCTAATAGATGTTCGATGCACGAAAGTTTCAAGTAGTTCTTATCCTTTCACACTGCTCTTTCATGAAGTTTTAGAGCACCTTTTTACCAAATTTACCCTCTGGCACCAATAGTTACACAGGTATAAGCATTTTCTTTTTATCGGCGAGGGGATGGCCGCTTACGTTGAGTAACAGGCAAGTAAAACAAAGCTACTTAACTTTGGCGACAAGATGACCTCTTAAATCCTGCCATACTCCCATCATCGCGCTGTTGTTCTGATAGTTTGACAAGTTAAATCAGTTTAAACGCGCTTATAAAAAGCGAGACCTTCAAACATTGGCTCAAAAAGACTACAGGTGTGCGCGACAACGTCGTCGGAGGGAAACTTATTGTTCTCTCGATCTTTTTTCATCTCGCTCTCCATGCCCAACCCATGCGGGTATGGAGTGCTGCCTGCTCCGCAAGTAACAAACATCCCAGACACCTAAGGAGCTACCCTGGAAAGGTTCAAACGTGTCAGGACGGCTCTTAAGAACACAACAGCACTCCCTCAGCAGAAAAGGATCTGGTCACCGTGATGTAGTAGTTGGCCGCCGCCTCCCATGACTGACCAACTCAACTTTGTGCACCTGTCCACGGTGGCGGTCAGAACAGCGATACAGCAGAGGCGGCTGAGAATCTCTGGGTCCGGACTGGCGGCCTTTGAAGATTGAAATTTTATAATAATGGAGGGTTGGAATGTCTTCCACACAAGCATGCTGCCTTATCCAAGAGGCTTAAAATCGGAAGACGTCGGTACGCAGACACTTGTTTCTTACAACGACCTGTCTCTAACAATAACTCAGATAAGAAACAGACGGGGCAAACCCAAAATGGTACGCCTTTTCCGCTTGTCTCTTGCCGTTTCTTCGAAAGGCGAAGAGCAACGGAGCGCCAATTCTTTTGTGTGTGATCAAATGATAGACATTCCTTGTCTTGCCCTCCCACCTCCGTACTCCTGCATACTCCCCGAATCACCGCGATGATGCTGGCTACCTCCATCGCACATCAGCACCTACTCGAAAAATATTCAGTTATTTCGGTTTTTTCTCGATTCCCACGTGACCGTAGTTTTGTGGCAAACCCTGTGGAAAGGTTACGTAAAAATATCACAGAGTGTTCCCATTTATAACCTTCATTTTTCGCTGCTTCATAGAAAGACAAAGACACAGCGTCGATGGTGCTGGGATATGGCTATCACTTTATTGTCATAGAAGACGGTTCACATTGGCTCTCGGCCCAATCCCGTATAGACACTGAGCGTAAATTTTGCGAAAGATGTGCGTGATATTAAAACAGCAGCCTCCCCTGTCCATTTCCGCGGAAAGCACACTCTGTTCTTATTGCTGTCGTTTTTGTTGCTTTTATTGTTGTTGTATCCGATATGGAAAATGGTCACCGCTGTAAGGAGTTAATAAAAATTGGTCATGTAACTGCCTTGTTCTCTGCAATGTCGTCGAAAGTGTCCTGCCACCCTTGACATGTAAATGCCTGCCCTCTCTCGGCAAACCACCTCTCACCTCTCACGCTGTTCCCGTCCTGTCTCGATTCTACCATGGCAAACGCAATGAAGGTTTGCCGAATTCTATTATTTTTTTCCTCGCTCGCAGTGTTGGTAATCCATAGGTTGGGACTTGTTTCGATTGGGGTGTGAGTGTAAGCTCGAGGCCCGAGCATGGAGCTCTTTTTGAATATTTGGTTAGAATGCTGTCTTACGCGTTTTGTTTATTTTCTCTCTCAAAAATCAAGCCTGTATCTACGTTTCATGAAACGAACACTGCTAGTACCAGACATGTATAAATTCATTTCCCCCAATAAATCTGCTAACCGTTTTCTTTTTGATAAACAATGTTGAAAAGTGTGGAGACTATGTTACCAGACTGCGTAGTTTGGGCAGGTCTTGCATGTATAGTTGTTGGTCAGGAATTCCTTCAAATTTTGCCTGTCCGCAGAATCGGCGGACAGACAGACAAATCAAAGTGGTCGCGTATAGACAGCACAAGAAATATAATGCTGACTAAAAGACATCCGGCCGCACTCACTGCTGCTAGTGACGTAGCACGTGTTGTTCATAGAAACGTTCCTGTACATATTTTCATAAGGCACACTAAGCAGAAGCGCTGCAGCGCAGCCCGTAAAAACCTAAGGAAAAGAAAGCGTAATGGCGGTGATTCACCTACGTTTGCTACGCACTTCGTGGAGAGGTTCGGCCCCAGTTTTTTTTTGGAAAAATTCCATGTCTATTTATATATGTTCAGATGAGGAATACATTCTCATACTGTCTGGTTTCACGCAAATTTCTACGTTTGGCCTTGCATGTGAACATAAATAGTAATAATAAAAAAATATTGCAGATGTAGAGCGTGTCAAAGAGCCTCTGTACTACAAAAAAAAATTTGCGTTTGAAAAAGAAAACAGAAACCGCAGCTAGTACCTTGATTTCTAAAATGAACTCCTACCGCTTGACCTTCACCTCACGGCTTGGAGCCGTCAGTAAGAGGTACTTCGATAGCTTCTGTATTCTGGACGCCCCCCTTTGAGGCAAAGTTAACAACCTCGGGGTTTGGAGTTCCAACGTAATCATTTTGTCTTTGTCGGGCTTTTCTGCTCCGAAGCATTTTATTAACAGTTTTTTGACACCTTGAATTTCAAGGCTATCACCCACTCTATATGAGTGGTCCACATAAGCTACTCTTAGCGCTGTACTGGCTTGAGCGCGCAAGCTGTGATAAAGCCCACCTAGCTAAGTATTAAGGTTATCGTACGTCAATGCAGTGGCGTTTATAAAGCCCAGTTCGCGTTTTATTTCCTTGATAATGATTTTTTTGTCTTTTTCGTAATCTTCTTGCCACGAGAACCTCATTAAAAGATTTTTTATCTCTAAGGCTCTTGAGGCTATCAGCCACTACACATGATCGGTGCCCATCAGCCATGAATAACGCTCAACTCGCCGGCATCCACAAGCTGTGATAGCATTGAAACATTCATATGTTATTACGGTGAGCTGAACATTGACAGCAGTGCGATCTGAAGTTGTTCCAACTGATAAGTGGAAAGGTCGAAATGTGTGCTTCCTCAGCGCGATATGATCGCATGCAAGACAATCACTTCATTGCACACGATGAAGATCGGCTGCGTTGATAACGGTACATTTACCGAGAATCTGGGTAATTTAATCCGCTCGCTCGGCCATTCCCCGATTATAAAAGCCGGTGTCTCTGAAGACACAAAGCAGTCTCACTCTTTCAGTTGCTCGGTTCACCTAACCAACAAACGTAGGTACGATTTTGACATCCCGCTTATTTGTTTCCGCAGACATTATTTCGCTACTGAGATTTCGTTGACGAAATCCCTTTGTAGTTCGCGCCACACACAGCAGCCCAAGCCGAATTCATTTGGCTCTTGCTGCAGTACTACGATACTTAAATATATATTGAAACCTATTGCATCGCAGGCATAGCATGCTTGAGATATGTAAATATAAGGCGCAACAATTAAACGGCTGCCAGTGGTATAGCATAGCTGAATTTGCTTTCAGAAATGCGCTAGAGTGATAGTTGTGTTTTTGCTACGCGCAGTAGTGATGATGAAGATGGAGCCTATGTAAAGATGGTGGTGATTAAATATTATGCTTCTCTCCGCGTTTTCTCTTCCCTCCGCTCAGAAAAATAGCAATGAAGGTCTTCCTCGTTTTCGTTCTTCTTGCCCTGTCGACTTCTGCTTGTAAGTACAAAAATCCTTCATGATGTATCGATTTTGTTTTTTCACCTAATACTACGTGCTTCAGCCGAAGCGCATGCGCGCATTTTTGTGTGGTGTGTTAACGTTTTAAACTGGGCGAAATGTTTTCAGACCAGCGAACACTTTTGTGAGTGCGTGAACGCCTACGACAATGTCCCTTAAATTGTTAGAAATATTTGTTACTTACTAGTTGACCCAGATGTGCTAAAATTTAGAGATGTGAAATTTTCATAAATACGGAACACTCTTTGATAAACTGAAAGATTTTTCCTTGCCGGTGCCTATTTGAAAGAAGACTAGAACTTTTCCCATAAACTTTTCCCAAAGCTGTACTGTCAAAACTTCAGTAAAGGGTTTTTGTTCGTGATTTCGCTGCCTGAGAATCAAAAAAGTCATTTTTGGCACTTGGGCGCACAGACTTAAAACCAACGACCTCCGTTTTCTGCGTATATGTGCATAATTCGTTTTTTGATTAAGCCTACGCAGACGCTCCCAATTTAACCTTACTAACGCTAGCATCTTTCTTATGAGCCCAATACGAGTCCCAACGTAGTAATAGAACTATAAGAGCCATTGCACTGACCCCTATGCCAAAGGTTTTATGTTGATTTAGTCATGTTTTCTTCTTGCTAGTAGTGTCCGCCGCCTTTTTGTGTAGGTCATTTACGTATTGTCGCTCATAATAAACACCCGTCCCGGACAGTTTAAACATATGGTTGAGCTTGACCGCAAGTTTATTTTGAAGATTAAGACAATAATACACCTTCTGTAAACTTCCCAAAACATAAACTAATAATCAGTGACTTTGTAACTTGGAAAATCAATAGATGCGCCTCTGAGAGTAGTATCAGCGTTTGTTTACAAGGGACACTGATTTATTCTTCAAAAATGACCATTGTTCTTATTTATTTATTTATTTATTTATTTATTTATTTATTTATTTATTTATTTATTTATTTATTTATTTATTTATTACACCTCAGAAATATCAGTGTGGCGTGTTACGTGAAGGATGGGCTGTGGTACAGGATTCTCTGGATGTGCGTTGTGAACATGATGGGTTTGGGTGGTGCGCAACGTCGCGTGTAACAGCATTCCGTCGATCTCCAACCCTGTATTATTCCAGGGGAAAAGAACAGGCTACGCAGGATAAACGGTGTTGTGGTGGTTTGGCGGGAAGAAATTCAATGTGCGAAATGATGACAGATGTGTGTGCCGTTGAATAAACAGTTCTGTGAAATAGGATTATTCTAGCGACCGTGGGTCGCAGTTTCAGGTTGAGAGGATGGGCTTGCTTCTTTTGGTTACTGACGCCTAAGGGACACGAGCAAACGGATTAAAGAAACGTAGCTCCTATGTGTTGAGGGGATTCCAATGTTCTCGATATACTACATTGGTGTTGGTCCCAGACGTCGCAAGCGTATTTAGGGTTGGGAAGAACTGATGTGCAGTATGGTAAAAGATTTACAGCATGGGAAGCGAGGCGTAATTCCCGTCTCAGGTGGCAAGAATGTTTTTTCAGTCTTTAGAAATTTTCATTACGTGGGTAAACAAGTAAGATATGGTGTTGCGCTTATAAATGAATAACTATAGGAATCAAGAGGGCATATTTTTTATCTGAAAATAAAGATGTTGAAGCCGGATAGAATCTTCTGCGATAAAAAAAAAGTACGGATATATTGTTACTGTTGTCAGTCATTAGCCAAGTAGACTATTACGTTCTAATAATAATTATATTATTACAAAAATTCTGGAGTCATCATAGCAATTATATGTAGGCAAAATATGTCAGTTTAAACGTCAACTGTACCTAAAGTCGGTACTTCAGTTACGTTGCGGTCCTCATCGACAAAACTAAAAAAAAAATTCTGTTTCTTTCCGCACCAACGCTACGACCACAAGACACGGCCACCGTGTGAGTAGATCTGCTTACTATTTTTTTCTTAAAATACATTATGCATTTTTGAGTGTAATACCCTCCTATTTATTCTTCTCTTTGCCCGCCAGCGGACCTATCGAAGGGGCACAAACTCCTGCTCTACGCAAAGGTACAAAAAACAATTTAATTTTGAAAATTAAGAGTATGCAGCTTTTAACTATGTTTAATTTAAGAAAACTTGCTTTTGGTAACTCACTCAAATCCGCTCCCACTCCGTAATACAGCTTTCAACCAAAAAATGTGGTGGTTCACTGCTCCATAGGAACCGGTAAAACACGAAATGGAAATGTGCCATCACAGGAGCAGTTGAATGTTTATTGCGCATCGATGTGAACTTGCACGTCGCTTTTTTTAATTCCTTGGTAGGACACCGTTATACTCATCAAAGTAAACACTGGACTGCACGCGCCGGAGCATTGCGTAAATCCGACTGAAACCACAGGCACTCGCAAACCATCCGTGCGAACGAAACCAATGCGTTGTCAGAGCATCGTTTGGTGAAAACACTGTCCGCTGCAGCGAAAGGAGCAGCGGACCATGTCATGAGCGCGACGTCCGCAAGTCGGCTTCTCTGCAGCTAACGCTGTGCGTCCCCCGGACACGTAGGCGCTGGCATAGAGGCGCCAACTGTCGGCGCTCATTGACATCAGGATGCACTACTTCGATTGGCCTCTCCTAGATGGCAGCAACATTTGAAAGTAAGGACAACGCCGCCTGTATAAACATTGCCTAACGCGTGAGCGAAAAATGGCCAAACAGCCACTCTCCTGTTGCTCTCTCCTACCCTTCCCCGCTCCGTAGCCTTCCAGCGTGCTTTCGTGTCCGCCAGCCAGCGCCGCTTCTCGGAAACTATGCAAAATAGTGGAAAGTTTGTTTAGCGTTCCCGAGGCGGCGCTCCTACGCCTTCTTGTTTTTCACCAGGCCTGTCTGTCTTGATCGGTCACTGATAAAACTTCCTTTGTAACGAAGCAAAATCCCTTGCGCTGCCGCAGGCTGATGCCGACTTTGCGCGCTTATCTACTCGGATCGCAGGCCCTGAAATTTTCTGAGTGGGGCATCACACCTCTATCCCCTCCGCATTTAGGTATTGTTTTGACCCCGCTGTTCACACTCCGCATCGCTACACACTTCTAAAATTGAGGACTGTACTGTAGAAGCGCCCGGACAGCGTGGTGGGATCCCAGTTGCTTATCCTTTTGTTTCCTATAATTTTCTGAAGTTTACAAGCACGTGACATTATTGGAAAGTAATCGTAGAAGTGAGCGCCTGAACAAAAAACGTGCACTCAATTTTTTCTTCTCTAAATACTCCAGAAAGAAAAATATCAGTAATATAATGGCTGCCCCATCCGAAAATGTCGTTTTTCTGTTAGCTATATGTCTACCCGACAATCAGTATGCTCTTACACTATTTTAGTCCGCCTCCGTCTTTATCTTTGGAAAAATGCAGCAAGTATGAAGCGAGCGACACGTTGAACGAGATCCCCAGTGCGCCACAGAACTAGCGCCCCGTCGCGGCTAAGATGTAAGCGAAACGGCCCTTGAAGCCCAACAGCCAAGCTGACAGACACACGTCGTAGAAGTGGGTGCAGCGTTCGCGACTCGCGAGCAGTGACGTAAGGCGAGATGTCCGCCGGCACGCGCCACATAGCGGATCAGTGCCTGAACTAAGCGTCCCTACCCTTCCTATTGAAAAGCGCGCGACGCGTCAGGCAATGTTAATACAGGCGGCGTTGGTAAGGATATGAGGCGCATTTGTCGTTCCATTGACGCGTGTGCTCATAGCGCAGTCGGGAGCGCCTTTCGTACCTCCCGTTGCGGCGAAAGAGTTCGTGGTTTGAATCCCGGCACAGCCACTTCAATCTAAGCTTTTCTGGCGATGTCATTTCCGTGACGGACATGTCGTCGTGAGATCTCGGTGGACCCCGACATAAAACACTTTCGAGTTTAAAAAAACTACGAATAAGGAGAAGCTTTTAAACATCGCGCTTCACAACGTCAGCAGTAACTTAACAAAGAGCGTTCTAAAACGAGTTATCAAACTGTACTTTAGCACTCAAGTGGCGCGATCACAAGAAACTACAGTCAACGCTACAATCGCGCAGACGTGTTCGTTGGTGGTGGATTTTTAGTGTGACCGATGGCGTCCTGTCAAAAAACTAATGCATTTCCACATAGACTGATTGGTCGACCTAAAAGCTCTGATTAGATCTCTGGACACACGATGGGTGTGTGAAAGCCGGCTGCCGTTGTGCCCGAACGGTCACATGAAAATCGCGAAGAAGGAACGGCTTTAGATAAGGTAATAGACGCATCGCTCATGAAGAGGGAGCTCGATAGTATACCTGCATTTCATAAATCACGTTGCGGTATCCATTTAGCTCGCTCGTAGATGAGTTTACTTAGTGCGCGAGAAATCGTTTCATGGTATCGTTCTTCCGTTACGATTTTTGAACTTTGAAGGTTTGGCGGTCGATTGAACGCAATTTCAGCGAAGGTTGGCCGCACTTTTACCGAAGCTTTTGACGCACTTTTGATGCAGTTCTGATGCTGGAAAGCTTTCGGGCTTCCCTCAACTTTCTGTAGGAAGCGATGGTGAAGTTCTGGCAGGTTGTCGCCGCCAATCGCACGATAACGTCCCTGTGATGTCATAACTGGCGACAGATCGGCTAGCAAGTCGCCACTGTTTCATCGGTCTTCCTCAGTGCCGTAAAAGCCGGTTAAACCGAACCGCAAGGGGCAACCATCCCTGTTGTAATAACTGTAAGTTCAAACCAAAAAAAGAAAAGAGTAGCAAAAGCCCACGTACTTCTCCTTCGTCCTCATCCTCATCGTCACTAAATGTTCCAGGTTCTGCGCTTCTGACCTGCGATACGATGCTTTCACCTGTCACCGCACCTTACGCCACTGCACTCGCGTCCGCATTGACGCGGTCGGCGAAGAGTACAGAACTAGCGAGCCTTACCTCCTCTATCCCTTCTCTTTCCGTTACGAAGGCGACGCAGCCTCGCGTGTATATAGACACCGGGTTCACTAGTACGGACGCGTATCAGAACCCGCACCGCCGGCGTGGTGGCGCGAAGTTTCAATTATCTGTGGCATAACCAATGTGCCTTCAAATTGATGTGTATTTGTTTACGTAGAATTCTATGCAGCCTCACTCGACCAAATAGTACAGTTCGAAGAAACTATAGGTTCGAAATATCTGAGTTGGAATTAACGGGCTATTGCTGTATCCCGATTATTTCATTGAAGTTCGCTTAAAAATAATTATCAATGTCCTGGCGCAAATGAGTCTTTGGAATGAATTAAAAGTTATTTTTTATGGCACCTCTAAAGCTTTAGGGTACCAAGGAGACAAATTGAAATTTTGGTCCCCTCTAAACAGTGTGACGTTACAACAACTATCCTGACACTTTAAAATCAGATAGCGTATCAATAACGCAGCTAAAAAAAAACGAAAAACGCCAGAAATCACCGCCACTCAACAAGAGGTTTTACGCGAAGGTTCTGTGACGTAACACGGACTAGTTTCTGCGACTAGCAGCAGCTCAAGGAAGCTGCCGCCATGTACCAGGTTTGTGCACTTTAAACGAAGGGGTACCTCTAGGTCTGTTTGGTAATTCCGCTTTAGTGCTAGTATAGAAATAATATTATGAATATTATGGTTTCAGCACCGCACCAATGATGTCACGGCTGACTTTGTGTGACAAAAACTCTGAAATTTTTTTTCAATATTCGTTTTCGTTTTTGTGGAGATGAACTCTTTACTAAGACTAATTGATCCAGGGAACTTTAGACAGCAAGTTTTCTAAAGTAAAAAGGGATCTATATTACTTTTTTTTTCTCCCAATGAAGCTAGATGCAAGGTTCTCAATACAAAAGGTGTCATATAATTCATGTAATAGATGCTGTTAAAAGTACTCTTTTACCTCACCAAAGAAGTCGCAATTAGTACGGACGCCCCGCGTGATACGTGCACTTGCGAAAACTGATTCCAATAAAATTGATTTGGGGCGCGTCAAGCTTTGTTTAGACGGACGGCACTTTCGTGGCCCTGCTAATAAGAGCTCTGGTCGCCAGGCCATAAACTTCCCAATTCTGCTCAGCCAAAAAGCTGGCGGGCCGTAAAACACGGCAAATAAAATTATTTGCAGGAATCATCGATGATACGTTTTTTTTGTGGGCGAAACGTTCCCAACTCCTAATGAAATGGCGGGAAGGCACTTCTCGCGCACAGTGTTTGACATTATTTCAAGCAAGATTAAGCAAAAGTCCCACATAGACTTCTGAGCTAGCTTTAGATGTTAGCAATGTGAGGCGTCTTCTCTATTCCGAAAACAGAGGAAAACAGAGAGGTATTTTTGGGGTGGCTTCCATTCCTACCCAGATAATGATCAGGATGTAGGCTAAATACTGTGGGCCTGCGCCTTTTTAGGGCCCTATTTAGTGAGACGGCACTGAAAACGGCAACAGAGATCTCTTCGCGATTCTTGTAACGAGCAATAAGCCATACCAATACACAGCGCGCAAACCTACACAAGACAAAGAAAAAAGACACACACAAGCGCTGACTTCAAACTAGCTGTAATGTAAACATGTGAATAAATGTGCCTTCGCAACTACAGAGAACGTCACATTAAATTAACAAGCGGCGTATCACAACCCCGGGGTAAGATACTCTCGAACAATTTTCTTTTGTTTTCTTGTTTTGTTCAAGAATTTTTTACCACATATTTGTGATATGGCTCTAGCTGTTTTGATTAGGCGTTTTTTGTTTTATTATACAGGCATATAAAAATACGAGTTGTTTCCAATAAAGCTGGTTGAAAGTCTGGGCTTGGGTGTGTCTTTTTTCTGTGTCTGATGAAGGTTTGCGCGATGTTTAGCGCTATGGGTTACCAACTAGCCAGAACCCTTACTCCTTGAGAGCATTAAAAACTATAATAATGCTCTAACTGAGCCAGCAAAATCTTTCTGCCTGAATAATCAACACAATGTTTTTTTTTTCAGAGGATGAGCAAGCCTTGGCTAAGGAAAGTGGGAAGACGATGGAGTATATCGGGAAGTTCCTCCAGGGAAGCCTGCCCTTGAAAACTGCGGAGGACCAAGACCGCGTTCTGAACGCCCTCGAGACGCTTAACACCGGTCTGGCTGAGGCGGGAGATGATGAATACGCCTTCTTCCTGGTGCTCCTGCAGGCCGTGCTGGCCGCTGCTGTCACATCTGGCGTGTCAGCCGGCGTGGCCACCACTATCGATCGGGCCATCAAGAAGGGCATTGCGAAGAAGCAGAAGAAGAACCTGAAGATTATTCGGAGTCACTAGACACAAAATTTACAGAGTATAGCCAAGTAAAGAGAACTCCGATAATTGTCTGTTGCGTTTCCTTGCACATATGTTTCATGAGTCCGGACAATCGAAACGGAGTACTTCGGCTACCTTATGCAATCGTCCCTACAGGGTGCAGAACCGGGCATAATTTTAGTTCTGCTTTTTATGTTCAGTCAGCCAAGTGTCAAAAAGAAAGCCGAGAAAGCGTCCGGCTATACAGAAACACGTTCGTGGGCAATCAAGTTCTCATTCAATTTAAAAATTTGACAGCTGAAATCATAAGAATTTTATTTTGAAGTCCCGCGGTGAAAGTGTCGTCGCACGCAGGGACGACCAAAAAACTCAATGTATCTAACGACAAGCAGGAAAGAGGTGGTGGAAGCACAAAAGGAGAGGGAGCGACGAGGTAGATGGGCCAAACAACGGCATTCACGCTGCTAGCGCTGCCCTTACCCCAAAATCCGAATGATTGCTCCAAGACCACGGACGTTGAAGTGGCCGAGTTCAATGTGCGCTTGCAGAGTAACTCTTGAATGACAGTTCTTTGTTGCCCTTTCACTACCCCGGCGGCAGCTACTACCGCACTGCCTGGTTCCATAGTGTAGACCCAGGCGCGAACAGGGCACATCCTTGTGCTGGGTTAGAGCTTGACCGAGCCGGATTAAGCCTTGCCGGGCCCATTTTTATGGGCAAATGCGGAGCAAATTGTTCAGTGTCAATAAGATCCCGATATCACCTGCTCCACCCCACCCGGCCCGGCCAACCTTAGACCCGAAAGGGTCCCAAGCCAGAAAACGCGGACCTCAAGCTTTGCTGCGTGACGTGCCTAATAGTGAACCAACGGGAAGTTAATTATGCCTCGCAGTTACGAGGCTACTGATTGGACAAGAGCTTGCATAAAAGCTTTCAAGCAAAATGGGTATTTGTGCCTTTCCGAATTTCGAGGGAATTCTGCTGGTCGCTGGTTAAATGGGCTGCTGGGAGCCCGGTAACCACTCTTTACCCGCCGCTTCGGTGGAGGGAAGAATCATCCTTTATTGATAAAAAAACACCAGATGGCAGGGTGATCTCCACGAACATCGTCCGCTGTTGCCGCCATCCCCGACCATCACGGCAGTAGTTCATTGCACAGCGGTGCGGTTAAACCAAACATTGGTAACGTTGCTTATACCTTTCCCAGTTTCTGGTTTGCCGCGCACTTGGTGCTGGTGTGGGAGCAATATGCTTCAAAGTGTGCAAAAGTAGGTCGTGAACACGCCCTGCCAAAATACCTCAAAAGCATTACCGCGGCTTCCACGACATTCAGCGAGAAAGAAGTGTCCCGAAGAACATTAACCTCATTGCTAACTGCGAAACGTATGTGTGAAAGCGGATATACGCTGGCTCGAATACATGAGTTAATACAGCGATCCGTGGCGGCAATGCAAGATGACGAGCGCCGTGGGAATGACGTCCAGAAGCGACAAGCGCAACAAAAATGCCACTCGAACTTTTGTCGAGACCGAGTTATGTCACGACACCCATGCACTCACTTCAGACGCTTTCATTTGAACTCCATTGTGCGTTTCGTAACACTGACAATAATGGCAGTGAAAACATCATTTAAAGCTTCTCTTTATGTCAATTCTCACATAGGCGTAGAAACCGCTATTTTGGAGATATATCCTTCATTTGCAATAGTCATCATTTTAAAAGTTTTGTGGGGAAACGTTGAACGCTATTTTTCGGTTTGAATACGCTGTAGCCTTGTGGTTTTATTCCAAGCAACGGGATAAATATCAGTGCTCTTACGTTTATTAGCACAACAAAACTCTAAGCACACCGATTAAAATCAACCAAGACACTGCGCCGGTAACAAAGTAGAAATGGGATTTTAAATTCTCACAATGTTTGCAGGCATCAAACGCAAGTCGTAGCAGCATTCGTCACGGGGCTTCTTAGAGCTCGTCAGTTGTTCACAAACAATTATTTCTGAGCCTGTGCCATTCGCTAACGGGAAGACATCAACTTGTTTGCTTGTAGTTCGTGCGTATAGGGCCCATGATGACTGATGGTTCATGATTAATAATGGTATCCCCTTTGTAACCGTGGGATGGCGTGTAATCTTACCAGATAATCTAATATGGCTAAGGTGTAGTACTGGTTTAATTCAAGCGCTGCCCTTTAAGCAAGCTCCAATCCAATTACAGGTGGTAGCGCTCCTGAGCAATATTTCCCTTTTCTCCCACCAGCATTACAATCTTCTTTTAGTCGCCTCCACAGCCTTTAAGTTAACTCCCTCTGTACCACCCTTAAATCCTAGGGCCTCAGTAAGCCGAATATTTCCCTTTTTGAATGGATACAATGACATTTGAACACCCTGTGCTGCACAGTTGCTGTTTTTTTTTTTTCCGCAGACCACGCATACCCCATCATCCGGTGTAGACTTCCCCACAAAGCTCTTAGTTCTCAAACAACCTGCCCTAGCCTCAAAAACAAATGTACTGCTCTTAGAATTATCCTAGAAATTTTCCTTTCTGGTGTTCAGTTTCTCAGCCATGTAATTTTTAGCGACGTTTTAGCTTCCATTTTTTCTCAATTTTTTTGTTTCTATCTGCCATGCTTCTTTATTGGATACCTTGGCGGTCTTCGATTCTGCAGTGTTCTTTCCATATTTCCTCGTTAACCTTCTAGCCTTCCTTAGTCACTGCGAGTCGAAGTTTTTCATGTAAAGGTATCTAAACAGTTTAGCTGTTCACCTACGTGGATCCATTGCTCTCAACCTCCGCTGAAAACATAGTTTACTCTGCGCTTTTCAAACTTTCACTCTCAGTTGCTCGAACTCCAAACGACACCCAGCCCTTATCTCCCTGAACTGCATCGCTAGTCGTTTTTCCATGTGTTCCGAAGGTCAAGCGGCCTACGAAGGTCTAGTTCACTTCAAAGCATAATAGAGCGACTTCTAATCGGAGTACTGCATTTGCAAATGTCAGACCCGGAACCTTTACTCCATTCTATATTCCTCTCACTACATTATATTTGTTATACGAAGAGAACCGTAGCGCCGTTTAGCGGGTACATCCGGAACTACAGCTGCTGCTTCTCAGGAAACTATCTCGTGATCATCAAGCGCACGACTGCACGCACTATACTGCCGTTCTCTCGCAGCGCGTCGCCATCGCCGAGCATGCCTTTGTAAATCGTATTTATACCTCCCGCGCAGATGTTATGCGGTTCGGATGAGCCACGGAACAAGGAGGACGCCAAAAGACCACGTGTAGCAAGCAGCGAGTGTTGGGCTTCTGTGGCGCAGCATCGGCATACCGCCCTCCCTGTCACATATCGCCACACTTTACTCCTCCATTTTTCTTCGCTCTTCGGTGTCGTTTTCGTTCGCTAGGTTAAAAAACCGACGAGGCCGTCAAACCACAGTAGCGGGCGCTTAAGCGTTGCGCCCAAAAATGGGGCAAGAAATGTGTTCAATTCAGGAGACAGAAAACAAATACCGAAACCGTGTCTCCTCGAGCTGTTCGAACAAATATCGAAAAGAAGGTACCAATATATGGCGCGCGAGAAGCGCGAACAATAAAACATTTCACGCATCTCTATGAAGTGAATCATGACGAGTGAGCGAAGCACTGGGTATTGTTCTTACCGTAACTAACCCGTGGCGTTGCCCACTCGCGCATGTAAATAAGTGACAACGCGTGTGTACAGTACGTACAATTCCAATCAAATGCAAACCGATACAATACAATTTATTCCAATTCAATGCAATCCAACCTAAGCTACATCAAATCCAATCCAATGCTCCTCGCGCATGCGCAACACTGTACACGGACGCCAAGGGACAAGACACACACAAAGCGAGGTCCTAAGGTGCTTCGCCCCTAAAATCGAGCCTAATAGAGCAAACGTTACTTGCATGCATTATGAAGGGAGGGAGAGGGAGAATCCGCGTGGGGAGGAAGAGGGTTTTACGACGCAGTCGCACCAGAAGACTATCTTCTTTACTTGTCAGTTCAAGAGAAGCAAGCAGATACGCGTCCAATTTTTCTTTGTATCTGTGTAGCTTAATAGTGTTCGCTACGAGATTGGCACCACGTAGACCGAGTGTGAACACTAGCTTACATTTATGGAGCGTAGCGAGGGCTTGCGACGTCCCCTTCGTTGAAAATGAGTAAATCGTAAACTGGCTCCTTCTCAAAGTCCTTATATCGACAATACATCATAATTCTACACCAACGGTTACGCCTGTCCTTCCTTCATCTCTGGGGTTCAAAGATATCAAGATACTCGAAATTTCAGTTCAAGTTCCGTAATGTAGAACGAAACACATTAAAATTCGCTTTGCCGTTTTTACGATCTTGAAGATATCACTAAGCGCCACTCAAATTTCCTAGCTTCAGTGTTCGGAAGCTTCGACTCATCTGTCGTGACCCTACAAGACGTCGCCTCACAGAGTTGTGGAAGCGTTCTCTTAACCTCCAAAAAAGACAAAACTTTATGCTTCTGAAGGGTTCTGGCGTCAGAACATAGTTGTGAACCGCTGGACCATTTATTGCATTTTGGTTTCATTGAAATAATTTCGCGCGGACGCGGCAGAATAAAGAATGACACGAATTAATACTTGTGCTGGCATGTAATTCTTCTCGTAGACGTAACATCATGTTCTTATTTAGAAGTATATCTTATCACATCCTCGCAGCAGGCCAATTGTAGTAGTTCCCAGAGTTTGCATTGTTTCGGCGGTTTCCAATTTTTCATATCTAAGCGATCTTTATACCACATCGGACTTTGGTAGATGCAACATCGCTGACGTTGGTGTCCAGCAATTCCGATTAAGCAGGACAGTAGGGTGCCTGAAAAGAACGAAAACCGGAACGGAAAACCTAAAAAGAGCTTTTTTTTTCGCCGGAGCGAAAACGTAAACGAAACGTTATTATTTCGTTCGGGAGTTACTCGGACAAGAAATCGTTTCGGTTTTCTCTTCGGGTGAAAATTTAGGGCAATCGGAAGACCGCAGCCATTTTCTGCGAGGAAACAAAACAGAAAATAATGAACCAAGACAGAATAAACACCGGACTACTGCTTTAAGGGTGGCCTTGCGCCCATTCGCCAGTCGTCGACCACCGAAACGAGAAAGTAGCTGGATTTTCGTGGATGCTATGTGCGTCCCATGAAATCGCCTTTCGACTCACTCATGCCTCCTCTCTGTTGGCAGGCTTGAGGCCCGCTTCCGCACTCTCTCCGTCTTTCTGATAGTATGTGCGTAGCTCTCCGCGTGATGCAATGCCGGAGGGGCATCTTCCCAAGTGCCGGCCCGGCTTTGCTCTTGTGGCTAACCAGATAAGGTGGACGGCAGGAAATTTCTGGTTCGACGGAAGCGCAACGCCGCGTAAAGACGGCCACTCCTTTTCTACGCGCGCGAGTGGAGCAGATAACAGCTTATCAGACGTCGCGACCATGCCGTACGCAGATGATCGCGGGTTTGTCGAAGGACTGGAGTATAGAGTTTCTTAGATTGCAAAATAGAGAGGAATCTGGCGGTGGTGTCTATGCGGCTCACATCAAACCCGTCTGTGCCGTCATGGGCCGCCATAAAATCGCACGCTCCTCTATAGTTTCACTATCGGCATGGATTGAAATGTTTTATTGGCCGTAAAATTATATGCAGTGCCAGAAAAGCGCAAAGAGTTTGTGATGGTATTAGTATAAAATAAAAGACGCAGTTTTAAAGACAACGGAATTGAACGTAAAGAGTGTTCTTTTTACTGAGAGTCTGGCGGAATGGTTGTGCCTACTATTCTGGAGACCAAGCCGGTAGTTAACAATTACGTAAACGTTTGGGAGAAGACTCGTTAGAGCCCGTTATTTTGCAAATATTTCAATAATAAATTGTTTGATAAGCTCAGAAAGGTTTTGATAAATTGCGTGATAAGCTCAAAAAAACTTCGCCTTCGCCGTGAACCGGTGCACAGACCATTTGGTACAACTTTGGCGGCGAATAATTTCCGCTCAGTCGAGATGTCAGGGCACTGTTGGCATATGTACTGCTACTACAAAAAGAACAGGGAAACGAGCTCTCCCAACCACAAACCAACAGGTTTATATTGTGGGTTTGTACTTACGTATATATGTTCCGACAGTCGCTCGCCGCCACTAGTCCCCCGATTAGATTATAATGAACAGTTCTCTTAGTGTGAACAAATGCAGCAAATTTCGAGATTAGGCTGGCTTGTAGACATAGCACAACATAGTAAAGAAAGCGAACCCAAGACACTTAAGAATCCGATAGACAAGCTAACTTGCCACAAGCGCTGATCTTCCCAAAACCTCCTACTCCGACATGAATTCCAAGACGCAGGTACCTCTCTAGTATACTGGCTGAGAAGCTGTAGGGACTGCAAGGTTGGCACCTAATAAGTGTACATACCTTCCCAATGAGGCACACAAAAACGAATCTCACTTCAATAAGCTTTTGCAACAACAGCGGAAAAATGAGTCTACATTGTGGGCGGCGGGAGAGTAGTTTCTGCGCACTACGTCTCAGCCGACTACTTCAAAGCGCGTTTTGCTTGAACTAACACCGGGAAGCTTTATGAAAAGCTGCTTCAAGCTCGTTACGAAGAACGGACGACCGTTAGACCTTTTAGATGACTCCTGAATCCGCCAGAATATTTACCGGGTGCTACGAGCACTTTGTGCCACAGAAGATATAACAGCGGACACTGTTAAGGGTAGAGCCCAGGAAGAGGCAAAACGCAAGCAAAGGGAAATTGACTTCGTGTCTCGACATCACCGGGCGCTGCTTGGAATTAATGTACAGTGTGTGCAAAACGGAAGGCAAAATCTCCAGCCACTGGCGATGAAGGAACTGTCTGAAAGTCAAACTTCTGAACACCTGACGTAACAACTGAAAGGCACGCTGTCTTGTTACAACGTCAGCGTTACCCAGGTGTATATTGTCCCAACTAATTACAACGCTGACATGCTTAGAGGCTTTTGTCTTTTAAGTGAAGCTGAAGATGAAACACAGCCTCCGGTTCAAGCGAAGAGGCCGACGGTAGCAATATTGCCTCTGAAGCTGACGGCTCCCCCCTTTTCTGTTAGACAAACCGCAGGTTGCTCATTTTCCGGGTGCGAACGATAATTCGTTGTTGGCTGTCAGTTGTGCCGCTCATACACTCCGTCTAACCGTAAGTGATGCTCTGAAAATATCACCTATATGCACTATCATCGAAAAGTGTCGCACAGTTGTAAAGAAACTCCGCCACGAAAATGCCGTGGAAGCGATAAAGAAGCAAGGGCTAAAGAAACTTATCAGTGACGACCCTTCAGACTTGATGTCGACGTTCGGTATCCTGGTCAGGCTAATAGAGCTCAAGGACTTCACTGCGGACTTTCTGTCGGTTGAAGATTGCGTGGGCTAAACAGAGAGCACGTCCCGAAAAGTAGGAATGCTTATGGAAATCCGTCAGCCGGTACAAGGGGTCATGAAGACACTTCGGACTGAACAGCTCACATTTGGGGACTTTTACGGCGCGTGGTTGCCCTGTTTCATGAAGTCACACAAAATAGAATCGCAACTAGTAAATGCCCTAGTTCAGTGAATGGAAAAGAAGCAGCTGGAATTCTGGGATACGAATATTTTTGGCGCTGCCCTGTACATGGACCCTCGCAATCACTTTCTTCTCTCCGACGAGCAAAAACGCCGAGAAATCACGCATCAATCAAACACCCGGGAACTAATCGCAGGCATCGAAGAGAACCAGCAGGATTGAGGCGACATTGAATTGAGTGCAGTGGCCGCACCTCGATATAAACCAGAAGATTCTTTCGAAGTATATCAGGGATGAACAAGCTCATATTGACGAGCACCGGAGTTTTTTGTGTCACCTAGATACAGGGTATATTAAACGCTTACTAGAAAGGCTGGGTGAGGCAGAACGCATTCCAAACACTAGGAATGTGCTGAAATTTTGGAAAGACCATCAACAAGTACAGCCACACCTGTACGCTTTAGCGCAAGTAGTCCTTGCTGTTCCAGTCACAGAGGACAGCGAGGAGCACGCGTTCTCAGCGCTGGGGTTTATTTCATCCGATCACTGTTCTCATCAGTCAACCAGAACTCTTGATGACCTGCTGCTTCTCAGATCATGTTCAGTGCCTTGAGACGTCTCTCAATGAGCGTTGCACTTTTTTGTGCGCAGTTGTAGCGGGAACCTTAATACCCCAATTAAAAAATAAGAAATAACTTTGCGTTCTTTAGTTGCTGTTCTCAATTTTCTTTGCGCGGAAACTCAAACCCTTATGAACCGTTACGAAGCAATATTTTTTTTCTGTTCTGGTGCTGGTGCTGAACCGCAGTAAACATTTATCTATGGAACGAAACACAAACCTGAGAAAAAAGTATGTCGTTCCGAGACCCTGCTGGAAGGTCCCGTGCGATCTTCGTTCGCAGCGCTATAGAGGCCTTCATACGAATACAAAGGATACAAGCTCGTCCGAATCAGTCCTACGCTCTCACTTCCGTACATTAAAACTCAGAACGCTAGTTGGAGCAGAAAGTATTACCTGCCTGTACGTTATGTTCGGGTTCCTCTCAGTTGACAGAGAAATGCCTAGTATTGTCTCCGCTCTCTCATTTTAACAGTAAGCATGTAATTCCTCTGTAACCCCCTTTCCCCAATGCCTAATAAGCTGTCGATTTCATGACAGGACTTAGCGCTTTGAAGAGGTCAAAGCAATGCCATAAAGAGGGACATAGTTACACATTATTTAATCAGACGGTAGACGTGGCCCCCGCAAACGTGAGGCTAACAAATGCGATAACAATTCGTGCTTACGGTATTTGTAGACCTTTCCAGCTTTCAATTTTTTCCTTTTGTGGAGCACCAGGCTTCTCCTCCAAGAGTGGGTTGCCAACGACGAAACAGAACACATAGTTAGTTGTGACAATTAAAAACGATCCTGGGGCACTCCATAGAAGTTTTGTGTGATTTCTAACGACAGTAGATAGCTTAGCACCTGATGACTCTGTCCTTGACTTATACAAAGTGATTTAAAAATATGTTAAAGTAATTCCAGGCCGTCTCCCACCGCCTGAAATTGTGGTATTGAGGACTCCAGGAATTTATTTCTACTGCATGTATATTCTCATCTAAAATCTCTATGTTCGCAGGGAGAGCAAGAAGGTACTAAGACGTAGTTAGGGCCCCTGAAGGATCAGTGGTGCCGGTGTGTGTATTTTTTCCTTGACCTGCATAAACATTGTCAATTCTCGATGTATCCGGTTCTGCTTTATAGCGTGCACAATTCGCGGTCTTAAACACAGAAGTAACAAGAAAGCGAGCCCCATTTGTCTTCTGCTGGTGTAGGGCATTGTGATGAACAACAATCTACCGTCCCTCCGTAAACAAAGGTGAGAGAAGCGCAAAATCTTAAGGTGCTGAAAATGCGTCCAACCAATCGTCAAAGCTCCAAAGACCCAAATCGC
The DNA here is from genome assembly GCF_048455015.1 of Haemaphysalis longicornis. Classification (NCBI taxonomy): domain Eukaryota; kingdom Metazoa; phylum Arthropoda; class Arachnida; order Ixodida; family Ixodidae; genus Haemaphysalis; species Haemaphysalis longicornis. The sequence continues at coordinate 169,243,814 of NW_027526295.1, forward strand.
AAGCGAAGGACGAACCCATGCGACGATTTTCAGCGCGCTAAGTAAACTATTCTACGAATGATCTAAATTTATACCGATACTTGGTTTATGAGATTAATTATTGTATTGTACTCCGTCTAAAGGTTTTCTAACCGCAGCGATGGCTCACAGGTACAGCACTCGCCTCGTATGCTGGAGGTACAGGGCTTGAATCTGCGTACCGCCGGGCACCCAGAAGTTTGTCTAATGGGTACAGGCGTCCCTGGTCGAGAACGGGCCCTTGAAAGGGGAATCCATGCCTGGAAAGGTGCCTTTACTTTTGCGAGGCGCCCATGACCCTTGTCCGTCTGATGGGGCCTCCAGCCATCATGCGGCGCTGCCGGATTACCGGATGTGAAAGAGTCTGGCGGCATGCCGGCCACAGGCGGTTGCGGGTTCAGCGCCCCCCCCCGTGGCTGTGGAAGGAAGCATGTGCATTAATGCACGGCCTCCGCGATCGGCTGCCGGCGGCGCGCCGCGCGCCGCCGGCAGCAAATCGCGGAGGCCACGATTAATGTGACTTCGTGGCGCCGGGCACCTACCGGTAAGATAGGTATAAGCGACTCTCTGACCTGGCGCTCGGCCCTTGTGTGGGACTACAACACTTGGGAAGTTCACCCGCCTCACACGGGAAATCGCAGTCCTGCTTCAAAAACGCAGGAACATTTTGTAGCGTAAGCTACACTGGCCGAAGTTGAGTAGTTTCGCGTGGTCCTTGAAGATCCGTGCTGCGCAAGCACGAGTACATGGAGGAAAGAAAATTATTCTTTCCTCCATGCACGAGGAGCATTGGATTGGATAGGATTGGATAGGATTGCATTGGCTTGGCTTGCTTGGCTTGGCTTTGCCTGGCTTGGATTAGATTGGATTTAGATTGGATTGTATTCGATTTGAAATCCAAATAAATTGGAGTACGGATGGGTAGACAATTGGGCCTGCACATTCGGAGGTCTGCGCATTCCAGAGGAGTGACGTAATAGCTGCAGCAGAAGCACTGGCGCCGGCGCGAGCCGAGCTGTGCGCCTCGGTGGCGCAGTAGCCAAGTCTGACGCTGCGCGAGAGCCGCTTGATAGCCGTTTCGCATTACTTCTGCAGAGCCGTGCTGTGCATGCGTGAAGAGCAGTGACTGGACCGGACTTGAGTGGATTGGACTGGACTAAATTGAATTAGATTGGAATGGATTGGAAATCGTTTTAGCAGCAGTAAGCATGATTATCAGCTAATCCTAGACAACCAGGAAACCTAATAATAACCAGCTGAACCTTAGCTCAGGCTAAGTATATCCTGGCATAGCAGAGCTAAGCCACTGCTAATTTTTATGGGTGAATTGTCCTATGTAGAACCGTTATTCCTTTTACGCGATTTTCAAGTAAGCGCTTTGACGAAATACAATTCCCGGTGTCCCGCACGGGCAGTGCCCAGAGATCTTATCAAAGCTTTTCGGTTGAGCAACCAGCCTATCGGGAAATGCGATATTTTTTTTTTTGCAGAACGCCGTCAGTCTTACAAAGAAAGCTTTCCCTTTATAAACTGTCACAGCTGGATGGGTTTTGTAGTTGCACCTGCAGTTGAAAATCTTCTATCCAATTTTCATTCAAACCTTCCAAATAGCCAACGCATCAGTTCAATGCGTACCTTTAGGAAAATGAAATTGCTTACACGCTGTAAGAGGAAGGAGAACAATTTTTACCCCGAGAAGAGTGGGCATTCTGAAGCCTAATCTCTCGTTATTTTCAACTGCTTTTTTCATTATTATTTAACAACTTTGCTGTTAACAATGTGAGCAGGGCAGAGCGTCAATCAGTTTAGTGCGAAACAATAAATGCCCCGTTGCCGCAAAAGCCAGCGCCGGTGCTGTGGTGACCTAAAGACGGTCCCAGAAATTGGCGACGGTGCAAAGGGCATAAATGTTAAAAAAATTCGGTGAACGTGGATTCGAACCGGCGACCTTACGAATACGTGTATAGTACGCATAATCGGTACCATGGTGTTTATAACGTCGTATTTAGTTCACTACATGGCAATGCAGACTGACACTTTGACACCCCCAAGAATAACCCAATATCCTTAAGCCCTGTCGGTACCCCATTCCTTACTCTCACAGCAGAATTCTGAATGACGAGTGGTCACGCACGAGTAGTCTGGAGCGCCGAGTGTTCCTCCCACTCCTGCCGATGGTCTGTGCCGAGAACTCTAATTGAAGAGCGACTAGCATAGATTAAAACACGAATGCCTATGCCTACATCCTCGGATATGTATATCCATCATGTTGTCGTGAACCATGCAGTACTGTGTCCCACCCCCGCCCCACCACCCCTCTCTCCAAATAAGCCTATAGCATTCCCTTCCAATAAACGCAATGCTCCTTCCCCTTCCCTGGCGTCTTTTTCTTCGTCATACAATACCAGTTATACCACCAACCACACTGCAACACTCCACAGCTTCAGAGCCATATTGGTCTTCATAACCCCAATTATAGCTTTGGGCAAACCATTAAAAGTACTAATGTCTCAATTGCGACTCCATTCCGCAGGCTATCCCACGCAACTTCCCGTCCTAGACTCTGAGGCCCCTGTGCTTTATAAAATCATTCCTTCCTCGAACTAATTCCGAAAAGCATTGCCTCAAAGTGGCGTAGTCCAGATGATGCTTGCCCACATTAACAGGCTGTATTCGGAAACGACTCACGTTTATACAGATGGGTCGGCAACACCTGAGTGCAGTTCCTCCGGAATTTTTATTCCGTCAGCTGACAAGGCATTGTCGTATCGGCTTGAGCGACCGACTTCACCCGCTTCAATAGAGCTATACGGGATTAGAGAAGCCCTTCGATACATTCTACGCTAGCCGCCGACATACTAGAGTACATTCTGCGATTCCAGAGCAGCTCTTCAAAGCCTGCAAGGTGCTAGCTGTTTTAGCTCTCACGAAGATGCCCAACGTGAAGTAAAGTATTTACATCAGCCCGCATACATCCCTGGGCTCCGGGTAACACCCCAGTGGATTAGAGGGCACAGTGGCATCATGGGAAATGAGAAAGCGGATGAGGCTGCCCGCAGGGGGCCTACAAATGAGGAAGGGAAAGAAGAACTTCACGAAGCATGATGCCTCAACAACTACGAAGACACTCGGTTCGACAGAAAGGAACCGTTTATGGTCCTTGCCGGAGTACCATCGTGGTGGTTTACATGACATAGATCCATGTATTAGAGTGAGGCTGCCACAACGACTGCCTCACCGACTGGAGACGTTACTCCGTAGGCTCCGTCTCAACATGGCATCAACAAACTCGTACCTACACCGGATAGGGCAGACATCAAGCCCATACTGTGATAATTGTGGCTCAACTGAAACAGTCGAACATATACTACGGGAGTGCTCTGCTTAGACCGAATCACGGTGCATTTACAGCATAAAATTTATTGTCTCCACCTTGGATCAATGACACTAAGACTATTACTGGGACCATGGCCCTTTCCCTCTGCTCAACGGGAAGCTCTGTCTGCACTATTCGACTTTCTCCAGTACATTGATGTGCCTACGACATTTTAGTCTTCCTGGGATATCAAGAAACTTTTATCTCAATGCCTTGAAGCAGGACTCTATTTTTTTAACTTGTTCCAGCTTATTTTGTCATGTGCGGCCTTCTCATATGGACGTGCCCAGTTGCTCGCAAGCGCCATGGTTCTGACGCCGGCATTAGAGCATGTCAAATACGCTAAGGAAAACCTCGAAATGTTAGAAAAATCACAAAATTTGCTCTTTAAAATGGCCTCTATAAAATGCTTGAACGGCTGACCGACTACCTTTTCAAGTTGACCAGTCACAAAGGAACACGGGTGCGCTTCCAACTTGCCACACAAGCCGTAATGTGCCAAAAAGAACTATGCCGGACACCCTCTCCCCTCACGGGAAGGCTAGTGCCTCTGCGTTGTTCGAACGGGACCTCGAGAGACAGCTACATTGATAGTAAAACTTGAACATTACTTATATGTAAAACAACTAATTCGTGACGTCTTTCCCAATCCTCTTTTTCACTCCCTACACAGATTGAAGGCTAAAAAACTCCCACCTCCCCTCGCGGGAACCCCTGTGTAGATGCGACGCATAGGGGGTTCACGTTGCAGCGTTGGACAGCGGAGGAACGGCGCTGGAACGATGGAGCGGAGCGGCGCAGGCACCGCGTTTTATAGCGCGCATAACGGTGAGGGGACGTGCCGGCGCCAGTGTGCCTGCCGCGGCTATGACGCAACACAATCCAACACAATCCACTTTAATCCAATCCAATCCAATCCAATTCAATCCAAATCCAAATCCAAGCCAAGCCAAACCAAGCCAAGCCAAGCCAAGCCAACCCATTCGAATCCAATCCAATGCCCGTCGCGAGAGAGGGTTCGCTATCGGAGAGGAGAGGGGGTGAGCTGCGGAGAGCGCAGCTCACGCGGCGAGGAGAATGGGGGAGGGGCGGACGCCGACAACAACGCCGACGCCGGATGCACGGACAAGGCGAGTGAATGAGATGCAGTCGCATCTAAAAAGCCTTCAATCTGCAATAAAGTAATTCATTCATTCATTCTCTTCTGCTACTTTTCTTAACTACACCTAAAACCTTTTCCCCCTCCTCTCCTTTCCCTGCCGAGTAGCATGTCGGCGAACTTACGTCGGTAAACCTCTCTGGGTTTTCCGATTTAACAGTCTTTATCTCTCGCCTATCTCCAACCCCTTAGTTGCATCTGTTCTGCTCACGTGCTATCCCATTCCGTTGTCACGCGGCACGCATTTTTCTACAACTCTTTAGTTTCCAATTAACATCTCTGCAACTTTCGTGCAGAGGGCATAATAATTCCTCAAAGTTTCCGATTCCTGGACATCCCCAACTGGGTATGTTCTGAGAACACAGGCCCAACAACCACGACATCCTTTCTCACCCGCTACCAAATTGTTGAGAAGGCGCAGTGATGGCTTATTGGGCTACTACTGTGGAGGCCTGGGTTCAAGTCTCATAAGATAACACCTGTGTTTTCTCTTTACTCTTGACATCGACGGCTGTTTTCTTCACCGGACAAAAACAACTAAAACAACAACAACGGTTTTTGCACAAAGCTCGATTAGTCGGCTCCACGGTACTCAAGGAGAACCGTATGCGCCAAGGGCCAGTCGCGTACCCAGCTTTTTCACATAGCTACACCCCTCTGGCAACCACTTTCTTCATCAAATTCTCTGGTTTCATCGGTAGCTAAGTCGCCACATGCGGCGGGAGCACGTCTTTTAGCGTCCGCATCGAAACATTACTAAAATTGGAGTAGTCGTCCTTCGCTGCTACTGGAATAATGGTGGACCGTAAATAGCTGCTCCAGGCTGGCGCAGTCATTGTTTTGCTGTGGGTGTTTAGGCTTTTAATCGGAAATGCTGAGATTTGTCGTTGATGGTGAAAGTAGGGCAGCTGACATTTAGTCGTGTTGGTGGTGAAATGCAGGATGATGCCTGAGGCCCCAAAAGATGATTGTCCCCGCCGCTTCTTTCCAGCGTCTCCTTTCACTTCAGCGTATGACTCCAAACCTCCCCACAAACACCTTTGTGAGATTTGGTTCCCGAATCTAACCTGTTGCAGAATCAGTTCCCGAACGGCTAACTGCTAACGGACAGGTCGCGAATTTTCTTTTTTTCGCATCGATCGCTGCTCCAAGAAAAATAGAAACGAAAGGTACCAATAAATGTCCGGCGAGCAGTGCGAAAGGTCGAAATTCGAGTCGAATTGAGCAAACGCCACATCCGTGCAATAGGAAGGCAGGCAGTGGGGAGGAAAACAACGTCAAGTATAGGGGAGGCATGTGGAGGAGATGGCGCTACGATGCTGAGCTGTAGATGACCATAACGTATTTTCATTTTCATGATATTTGAAGTAAAGCAAGCAGATACGCGGCGATTTGTTCGTGAATATATGTACCTGTAATCGTACAATAATCTTCGGTACGAGCTTGTTGCCACGTAGACCCAGAGTGAACATTAGCTTCCATTTATAAAGCGTAGTGAAAGGTAGCCACAGGAATGCTGGGGCCCTGTGACATGAATTTGGTTAAAATGAGTCAATCGTACCATGGTGGCTTCTCAATGACCCATCTCGACAAACAATCATAATTGTACGCCACCGATTGGCCCTCCCTTTCCTCCACTCGTTTTGAAGATGTCAAGATACTTTAAATTTTACTTCATTCGCAATAATACGTACTTAACCACATTTAAATTCGTTTTACCGTTCCATCAAGGTTATACAAGCCCCTCTCAAGGTTCCTAGAGTCATGTTGAGGAAATGGCGCAGTTTGACGAGAACGCAAGGGAAAGAACTAGAAAGGACGAACATCGAAACCTTTCTTTGGTGTTCGGACGCTCCGACTTATCTGTCGTGACCCCACAGGATGCCAGTTTACAGAGTTTTGGAAACGATCACTTACCTTGCAAGACAGACATACCGTACTTACCCGATTCTAACGCGCACCTTTTTTCCGCAAAAATAGCTCGAAAAATCGCATGCGCGTTAGAATCGGATACGAAACCGAAACTGCCGCAACAGCTGAAATTTCGTTCCACCTATCGCCATCGCCATCTCAAGATGGCGCCAAAGCTTTTAGCAACCATTTTTTGGATCTAGGTGCCTAGGCTTATGTTTCGGCGTTCACACAAATCGTCAAATTATTTTACTTGCGTGCTTGGTAACAGTAATTGGCAGCAGCGTCAACGAAGGTGCGCCGCTTCCGCGGCTTACGAGCGGCTCCCAGCGTTCTCAACGAGCGGTTGGCTGAAGCGTATGCCTCTTGAGAAGCTCGCGGGATGGGCATGCGAGGCGTGGGCCACGATCCCATCGGACATTGTTGAACGTACGTTCAGAAGTGTGGCATCGCGAACGCGCTTGACGGCACCAATGACGAGATGTTGCTGTCAGCGGAAGGCGACAAGCAGCTCTCGGAGAGCGACGAGGATTGAGATGAGTGAGATTACTTCGTCGAATAAATCTCCCGTTTCTCTCGCATTCGTTTTTCTTGCTCACAAAGTTCCTTGCGGGTTACAAGCGGAGGTGTACGTTTTTTCGGTTTTTTGCCTGGAAAATCGGGTGCGCGTTAGAATCGGGTAATTACGGTACTTTTATTCTTCTGAAGGGTAATAGTGCGAGAACAGAGTTACGAATCACTAAAACATATACTGTGTTTAGGCTCCCTTAAAATAATTTTGTTCGGACAAAGCAGAATAAAAAATGACATGAACGAATACTTTTGCTGGCATGTAATTTTTCTCACGGTCGTAACATCACGCAGTCTCATAGAAATATATTTAATAACGTCTTCGCAGCAGGCCCATTGTAGGAGTTCTCATCATTTGTATTAGATGCGACTGCATCTCATTCACTCGCCTTGTCCCTCCATACGGCGTTGTCCGTCCACACCCCTCCCCCTACTCCATAAAAAAATAATAGTTAGTGGCGCCCGGTTTCGATCCCACGACACTGTGGGCGGAACGCGAGGTACATGGTGCTCTTCCCACTGCGCCACAAAACTGATACAGAATGAAATGCTAGGAAAGCGCCTTATAACCTTGACTCATTCAAACTACGTCAAGAAGCTACTGATACAACGCATGTTGGGGCAATGATTAACACTTGCAATAAAAGAAAAGAAGCTCCCACTTACAGCAACAATGATGGAGTAAAGGTCGTTGCGACAGCGAAGCCCCAAGCATACCACTTAGAGAGATTGACCAAGATTGGCCAATAAAACAAAATAATAACCATAAAATATAATAATCATACGCGTTCCCGACACGTTTCACGCGATTTCAGGATCAATCCAACGGAAACGCCAAGTGAACCCACGATGCGTCGCATCTACAAAGGGTTCCCCTCGCGGGAAGGCGGGCGCAATTTTTGTTTCAGTGGTTTCTATTGCGTCGTCTCTGATCGGTCTTCGTGTCAATGCGCAGCTTGGTAGGCACGAGATCGCTGATGTCAGTGTCAAGCTATTTCGATAAAACTTGAGAGCAGAGTGCCGGAATAAAATTAAAACGAGAACCGAAAAACCAAATAGAACTTCTTTTGGCAATAGCCAGAACGTGAAGGAAACGGTATTTTATCGTTCGGCAGTAACACAGATAAGCAATCGTTTCGGTTTTCGAATCGAGTTGCAAGTTAAGGAAGTCGGAAGACCGCCGTCATTTTCTCCGTGGTAAAACAAAACACAAAAAACGACCCAATACAGAATAAACACCGGGCTAATGGCTCACGGGTGTCTTTGCGCCTATGCGCCAGACATTGACCGCCGAAACAAGAAAGCAGCTGGATTTTCTTGGATCCTATGGGCGTCTCAGAAAATCGCCTTTCGCTTCGCTGATCCCTTGTCTCGGTTGGTAGGCTTGAAACCCGCTTCACTACGCTCTCCGTATCACTGATGGTATTGGATAGCCCTCCGCGTGATGCAATGCCGGATGGGCTCTCGTCGCTCCTGTGTCTAACCAGATAAAGCGGAGGGCAGGAAATGTCTGGGGCGACGGACGGGCCACGCCGCGTAAGCACGGCCTCTCCTTCTCATCGAGTGAGAGTGGCGTATAGGAGTGCTTATCAGACGTCCTGACCAGGCTGCGAGCAGAGCGCTAGTTTGTCGGAGGATTCGAGTGTTCGCATCTAACAAGTGTACAACTCATCCCAATGGGGCGGGGACGCCCAAGAACAAATCTGGCTCGGAAACATTTTAGCTACTAAAGTGAATCAAATACGTCTATGTGCCAGATTGCGGAATGCGGGCACGTAGTTACTGAAGTCCATGGTGGAAACCTGGAACGTCATTTGAGGGAGCGCCATCCACAGGAACACGCAAAGTGCCGAGAAAGCCGTGTCTACAAAGCGTGCATCTTCCGGCGGAGACTTCTGGGCTTCTCTTCGAAAAAGAAGCCCAGGCGAGTGGACGGAGCAAGCATGTCTCAGCCGACTTCGTCGAAGCGCGTTTTGCTTGAACTAACGCCGGAAAGCATTATGGAAAGCTGTGTCGAGCTGGTTACGAAGAACGGACGACCGTTAGGACACTTCTATGACTCCGGATTCCGCAAGATTATTGAATCGGTCCTGCGAGCACATGGCGCCAAAGAAGATATAGCAGCGGAGACTGTTGAGCAGAGGGTTCAGGAAAAGGCCAAGTCGAAGCGAGAGGAAATTTCTCAGTCGCTGAGCGAACGAATGTTTTCTCTAAAATTTGACTACGTGAAGGAAAATGGCCGGCAGCTGCTTGCCACTAGTGTACAGTATGCCGAAAACGAAAGACTAATTCTCCAACCACTAGCCGTGAAGCAAGTTTCCGGACTCGACGATGAGTTATTGACGTCACAAGTAAAACGCGTGCTGCCTCGTTACGACGCCAATGATAGCCATCTGTATAGTATCACAACTAAAGTCGGCAAAAAAGCGCTTAGGAGAGTTTGTGGTCGTAGAAAAGCTGAAGACGATGATCAAAGCTCCCGTTCAGTTGATCCCGACCGAGGTGATTTTGCCTGCAAAGCCGACGGCTCTCCGTCAGACAAGTCGGAAGTTGCTCAAGTTCTGGATGAGGACGATGAGTTTGTGGAAGTTGGGGGGTGTATCATGCACGCACTGGAACTAGCCGTAAGTGAGGCTCTGAAAGAGCCGTCGACATGCAGCACCATTGAAAAGTGTCGCGAAATTTCAAACAAACTCTCTGTGAAAAGTGTAATGGAACAGATAAAGCAGCGAAAACTTAAGCCGCCTGTCAACGACAACCCGAAAAAGTTCGTGACGACGTTCAAAATGCTCACCCGTTTGTTGGAGCTTAAGGATTTTGCTGCAGATTTTGTGCCCAAGGAAGAAAGCGAGTTTCGGAAAGAAAACTGTTGGGAAAATGTAAAAAACATCACGGCAGCCCTTCAGCCTGCCGAAGTGTTCATGAATACGCTTTTGACTGAACAGCTCACACTTGGAGACTTTTACGGCGCATGGTTGAAGTGCTTCCTAGACACCTCCCGTATAGGATCACCACTAGCACAGGCCCTAGTCGAATCCATGAAATCCGGGGAGCGAAACTTCTGCGATACGAATACTTTTTGTGCCGCACTGTATATGGACCCCCGATATCGCATTGTTCTCGCACCAGAGCTAAAATGCACAGCAATTACGCACCTCACAAAGACATGGAAACGAATTGCAGGCATCAATCAGACGCAGAAAGATAGCAAGGCCACTGAAGTAAGCGGAAGGGCCGCAGCTCCCGGGAAACCAGGTTGCGTCGATGCATATCTCAGGAAGAAAGAAGCTAAGGATGGCAAAAACCATAATGTCTCAGGCAAGCTGGATACAAAATCTATTGAACGCTGGCTGAAAGACCTGGATGATGAACCTCGCGCTCCAGTAGAACAGAATGTGTTGGAATATTGGAAGCAGCGTAATCTATTCCAACCACAACTGTACGTTTTAGCGCTAGTAGTCCTCGCCGTTCCAGTCACAGAGAAAAGCGAGGAGCACGCGTTTTCAGCGCTGAGGTTGATTTCATTCGATGAGAGGTCTCAAATATCGTCCGGAACACTTGATGACCTGATCCTTCTCAGATTCTGTTCTTAGCCTTGATACTTGTCTCAATAAATGCTGCAATATTTTTCCGCAGATGTGAGGGCTATGTAGCAACCCAATTTAAAAGTAATAAACATTACTTCGCGCTTTCAATAGTTGATCTCATTTTTTCTTGCGCTAAACAAACCGTTATGAATCGTCACAAAGGATTATTTTAGGGACGACGCCTCTTAGGGCTCATGCCGTCGGCGTCTCCTGTCGTCGTGGTCGCCGTTCGTCGTCACCGTAGTCACGGTACTAAAACACCGGGACATAGTGTTCCAACGCCTCGCGCTAGAACTTAACGCATACTAAAAGAACACACCGGGGCACTGCTTTTTCTAACGCCTCGCGCTAGAGGAGTTCGGTTCGTGCTTGAAGCAAAGCGATATACCACTACCCCCAAATGGTTTCATATCCGTTGAGTGTTGAGTGAATACGGTGCAGTACTGCACCACATGGGATAGTGTCGGTCTGCAAGAGCCGCCACGTGCGTTCCTGAGAGTTAATAGAGAGTTTTAGCGATCCGTCTTTTCCGTCGTGTACGTAGTTACCGTGTTGACCAGGACCCGTCTGGGCACTTGGAAATTCGTCGCGGTAGGGGGATTTGTTCCGCTGACCGGCCTTCGCCATGTCCGCGCATTCGTCACGTTGGGGTGTGCCTCCACGCTCTTCTGCGTGCGCAGGCGTAGCCGGGTCCAGGTAAACACGGTAACTACTTACACGACGGAACAGACGGACTGCTAAAACTCTTTATTAAGGCTGACATGAGCGGTGGGAGAGACGGTAGTGTAGGACTAAGTCGTGATAGCTGAGGGGGCTATCTCGAGCCGACCTGGATAGTGAGTTCTCGAACAGTAGCGTGGGCCACATCGTTACCCCTCAAACGGTTGTGGACTCGAGTCCAGATCAGTTCTCTCGGGGGGTGGGTGGATTTTTGGAGAGAATTCGGAGGGCCTGCGGGGTTACTAGACCCCCGGAGAAAATTTTAACGTCCGTCTTCGAATCAGAGATTACGATTGCGGGGGCCGACCGTTGAGTTAAGGCTAGTACAATTGCCGTCTCTTCCGCTGTCGCGGAACAGGTGGTACGGACGGAGAGGGAGGTAACAGGGTGGGCATTTCGTCGGTCGACTACTGCCACTGCGTATGCTGCGTGGTGTGACAGTCCGCCAACGTCGGCATGAAGTATGCCTGGATTTATTGGGAAGCGCTGGCACCGGTCTCGTGCTGTATGCTGCCTGCGACCCTTGCGATGAATGTGTTGCATATTGGGTGGACTATAAAACACGCATGCGTATCGCTGGGAATTGGCGGTCTAATATTAGCAATGGCACGCAGATTAAGAGGACCTAGTATGTGCCTCCCGGTCGAGGTAACTGGAAGCCTACGCAGTTGAATAATGTGATGGGCTTCCACAACTTCGTCCGCTGTATTATAGACCCCCAGGGGTTCCAAACGAGAAGTGGATGCGTTCATGGGCACTTGTAACACGGTATTGTAAGCTTTTCTAATGAGGCAAGCAATTTTCTTGACTTAGGTTTTTGTTACATGAAGATAAGGCAGGGAGTAGGTGATGCAGCTTTTTACGAAAGCTTGTACCAGCTCGATAGGTTTTTTTTTAGATGAAGATAAGGAAGGGAGTAGGTTATGCGGCTTATTACGAAAGCTTCTACCAGCTGGAGTCTTTCTTTCTGTATGAGTCATTTGACGCGGGTGGCTATTCGTCAAATTAGGCCAATAGTTTGGTTACGTGCGAGGTAATTTGCGATATAAATTGAGCTTAAAAACTTATCAGAATCAGCCGACGCGCTCACACCCAAAAGATAGAACGTAGAAACACCATTGGTATGAGAAAGTATTACACCCAAGTACGTTATGTCTGGGTTACTCTCCTTTGTTGCCTCTTGCCTAGTCTTCTCTGAGCTCCGCGTTTCGCAGTAACTTTCTTCCAGTTCATCCGCATTGCCCAATCAACTGTATTTCTGAGGCTAAAATTGAGCGCTATGAATAGGTTATATTCAATGCGTTTAGAAAGGACACACTGAAACTTTTTTTAATCACACGCAGGAAGCTAAAACTGCAAAGCAAGGGCTTACAAATGCAATAACGATTTCTGCTGATTATATTTTCCTCTTTTCTTTATTTGAGTTGTTCCTTTAGTGTAGCACCTGACTTCCCCGTGAAGAACCATTTGGTAACGACGAAACAGAACACAGATTCAGTAGTGACAATTAAACACCGCCTTGGAGCATTTATTCAAATTCTGGATCGTTGCCATGCAGCGTTGGTAGATAGCTTATCATCTCATGGCTTTGTCCTTCACTTATACATTGTGATTTCTCAAATATATTTATGTTATACCACGCCGTCACCACAGAACTTAATTCGCGGTATTGAGGATTCCTGGAATTTATTGCGTCTCTAGGAATGAATGACTTTATTAGAAAAAGGGAGCCAAGATGCTCTGTTGTGGGATATGGGGAAAAGGTGGGGATGATCGTTCGCATAAAGCTTCTCCACTGCACTGTGAGAGTTCACGCAAGGACATTATGTCTGGTTACGCCCTTAGGGGTAACATACGCACAGTTATTGTAGTAGTGGCGAGGACACCCTGATAAGATGATCACCCGGGTGTCCAAAAGGAGCCGTTCGCAAGCTAGAATGGGTGCACTTGAAAAGTCATCAAGAGAGGGGGGGACGATCCGCAATCATACTACTTTGTAGAGACCTAGTTTTAAACCGAATCATGTAATTTTCTGACACGTTTAAGGGTTGTTTCTGACATGCTGGAAATGTTCTGCGGAAGTCGTCAGGCGTACTCGCGTTCTGAGGAGCTCGTCGAGGTCAGTTGAGTAAGCTGAACCTGCTCAGATGAGGTGGAAAAGGTTGGCTGGGTCGTTGCTACCACAATAGGGGCACCGAGGACCACTGGGGTGTCTGGCTGCACGTTGTCCATTCGGAGATGAATTCCGGATTGTAGGCCAAGTTTTCGTAGACTTTATTGGTGAAAATTTCCCCTGTTCCTAGCAGGGTCTGCAGAGGAGGAAGAAAACCAGGTGGTCAGGCGTCAGCAAGCCGTTGTCGGCGGAGGTTCCTAATTCTACGGTATTTTTGTTGGCAGTCCAGTTCGCGTGCGCGTTGTCGGGTCAGGATTTTGCGCGATAAACGAGGGAACCTTGGGAGGATTGTGTAAATATTCCCGTGATGCATCATGCACCGAATGGCTTCCGTTCACTCCATGTGTATGAGCAGGAGTTGAGACCAGGTGTATCTTGAACGCAACGTTAGTGAGGCCTCGGATTTTGTAAAGAACGTTGGGGGCCGTAGAATTGGACGAGAATGCCCTCTTCAGTTCCCATAGAGCGACACGGGAGTCAGTGATAACACCAAACTTGCTGGTGATAAAAGTCGGAATGGCGCCGAGATTTCCTACAGCTCAACTTTATCAGTGAGATAGTATGTTTGGGATGTTGCGAGGGCCAATAAGCTGGGGAATGTCAGGGCAGGTCCCGGACATAACGTGGGTAGCAATAAAGTATAAAAAATGCTCGCCAATCCACCCTCTAAAGGTGAATGGAAAGCGAAGCTGTAAAGGAGACCCATAAAAATTACCTATGCGACGTCACTTGAATTCACACACGTAGTTCTACAAAGGGTGAAGGCAGAAACACATAAAATGCACTTTAACCCCACCCTCCATTACTTCAAATAGATATTCTTTGCTGAGGTTAACAATGCATGATTTATGAACAATGGTTGGTAGAGTTGCATTTGTGAAGCATATGAGTGGAAACGCTGTATTTATAAGAATCAATGTAGCTCAAACCCGGTGTTAGACCATCTTACCTCCGTCTATGCCACCGCCGACGGAGGCAGCTAGATCCGCGGAAGAGGCGGAGAAGTGAGATGCCATGCGTTGGTGTGAGCTTGCTTTATAATTTATAACCACTTGCACATGCGCAAGGCGCGCCCACAGCCACTACACGGCCTTGGGCGGAGCGTACAGTGGCGCGAGAGGTCACCTGACGCTATCACGTTGCGATGAGCGAGAACGCAGGGCTAAACCACCATATGCGCTCGGTCAGTGTACCGTCTGTCTTCCCCGTCTCCGCGTAGGCTCGTAGCTCAGTCGTTAAAACAACGGGTTCTCGCTCCATTTCTCTATTCGTTCCAAGTTCTATTCCTAGCGGTGCCCCTGACTTGTTTTATTTGTTCGCGAGAGTTTTCTGTTGACATAAACGGTCGCGACACAACCCTTCTGGGGTAGAAATAAAAAGCTTCGCTTTAAAAAGTCGTTAAGGCCCCAGAACGATCAGTGGTGCCCGTCGATATATTTTTCCTCCACCTGGTCTAAAAGGGACCATTATCGTTGCTCCGGATCTGCTTTCTAGCGCGCCGAAGTCGTGGCGTTAAATAGAGCAAAAATAATTAAGCTAACGCCAATTCAGAGCTACTAGTGTATGCCCGGTGATCACTAACAACAACTGCCACATCTGCAGTGGCTGTCTCGTTTCAGCGCTATTTCGAAAGCCTCTCTCCAGTTTTCATTCAGACCTTCAGATAACGAAGGTGGTTAGCAGTTGAATGCATGACCTCAAGGAAACGGCACTGTTCAGCCACAGCAAAAGAAAGAAGAATCGTTTGTATTTGGAGAATTGCCGGTGATCTGAAATCTAGTGTGTGTTTATTTTGCCCTGCCATTTTCATTAGTACAGTAAACTTTGGTTTAGACGAACTCGGCAAAGACGAACCCCATGGTTAAGGCGAACAACCCTTTTGCTCTCTTGTCACGTTCTCAATGCAATAAACCACCGCTTAAGACGAATTTCAGATAATATGAACACATTTTCACGGCCCCTTCGAGTTCGTCGTAACGGGAGTCTACTGTATAACAGCCCGGCTGTTCATAATGTGAGTAGCCCTGAGCGTCCGTCATTTTAGGGCAGAAGTATTTATTGCCCCATTATGACAAAAGTAAGTGCCCAGGGTCGGAGTCAGCGGAAAATTGTCCTAAATCTGGCAATCAGTGCAAGGAGTAAAACATTACAAAAATCTGCTAGACTTGAAGTCGAACCCACGACCTTCGGATTGCCTGTGTGACGTCCATCCTCGGTACCACAACATTTCATTCCATGGTATTTTTGCTTTCTCGGGCAATGTAAGCAACGTGTTTACAGAATGTATAAACATATATGTACACATATGACTCGCTTGAGTTTAAAACCAAGAAACACAACTAAAATAACATAATGAGAAAATATGTGCACATGCCTTACAGAGCTATGAAGACAAAATGCAACTTTGTTGAGGTTGACAGAACTAGGCTTTCTTTACTCACGCATCCCCATTTAAGCCTTGACATACATTTTCTAACCAAGGAAATGCACGAAATACTGAAGGACCCAGATTTTCCTCTATTGCGACGTACTATGAGTAAAAGTGAAGTATTAGGGCGAACAACGAAAACGTAGTTATCAGTGTCTCCGCTGCATGTTAGCATGCAAGTTATACGATCAAACACACACAACAGAGATTTAAAGAAAGGGCTATAATGTGAAATAAAAGCCAAAACCTTTACTACACACGCATCACGGGCGGCACTATTGGTATTATAAAAGAAATGGACAGACGTCATAATATTTTTTGTTAACAGGAAAGTAGAGAGGGATGCTTACTCGCGGAACCACAGCCAGGAGAGCGAGCTCCGGTAGACTCCCCTGATCTCCTCTGGGAAGTAGCCGGTAAGGATAGGATTTTTGGGTAGGGTATATGGAAAAAAAGCAGTTGGTTATGGGAAAGAGACGGGAACGGGGACATCGAGTTTCAATTCTGAGAGTTCTACAATCACCTAGTCATGTTTCTTGGTGGTGCCTTAGGTCGTCGGACACTAATCACCCGCACACAATATTGCGGAACAATAGCGACGTCGCCGGAAGTTGGCTGGGAAGTCACCACTGCTTCATCTGTTTCCATAATTACCGTCAATGTTTCCTTGAAGGTTGCTACAGAACTTGCATCATTGTTATCGAGACGAGAGAGAGAGAGAGAGAGAGAGAGAGAGAGAGAGAGAGAGAGTAAACGTGTTTATTGCAAAAAGCAATGGGGAGGAGTCCTCAGTCCAAGACCCCTTGAGCTTTCCCCGCCTCAACAGCCCTCAACACCAGCAGGCGCTGGTCATTGAGGTCGGAGCTGGTCAGAGCTCTCTCCCAAAGCTCGCGAGAAGGAATGGAGGGATTTCGCGAATGTAGTGGGGCGTGCGCGTAGCCCCCTACCGTATGAAAGAGCGCCCCGGGGGCTCCGCAGAAGCGGCATAGCGGGGAATATACGGTGGGGTGCAAGATATGGCATTTAGTGGGATGGGGGAAAGTATTCGTCTGGAGTGCACGGAGCTGCCGTTCCTCCCCTTTCGTTAGGTGTTTATGCGGTGCTGGGTAGGTGATACGTCCCAACTTGTAGTGCTGCGTTATTTCGTGATACGTGATCAGCGGGGTTGGCCTCTCTTGCTCGCTTCCCGGGGCCCGGCGGGATAACTCACGGGCCAACAGGTGGGCGGTTTCGTTGCCCGGGACGGCAGAGTGGGCGGGTGCCCATGTGATCATGATAGATCTGTCTGGTGGACGCTGGCAGATGATTTGGTGGGTTGCGCGGTGAATTCGTCCGCATGAAAAGTTGCGGCACGCTTGCTGCGAATCTGTGATGATTACGCTGGCTGTAGTTTGCGTTATGGCGAGAGCGATGACCGCTTCTTCCGCTTGTAAGGGGTCGTATCCGGGTAGGGTTAGGCTGGTGACGTGCTTATTGTTCTGGACAACCACGGCTGTCATTGCTCTTATGCCGGGATAGGAAGACGCGTCCGTGTACACTGTGGTTGGTTCCCTCCCGTAGTAAGTGTGGATGGCCTTGGCTCTTGCTTCCCTGCGCCCAGAGTGATGCACAGGGTGCATGTTTCTAGGGAGCGGTGAGACGTACAGCTGTTTCCTGATATTGTGGTCGAGAATTCTCATTTGAGATGTCTGACGTTGCAGAGGGGATGTGAGCCCCAGACGAGAGAGAAGAGTCCTCCCTGTGCTTGTAACTCCCAGCCTCAACCTTTGGCTCGAAAGATGGGCTTCTATGAGCTCGTCGGCTGTATTGTGCAGGCCCAGCTTCAATAGCTTGTCGGTGGCCGTGCTGACGGGAAGTCCGAGTGCCTGTTTGTAGGGGTTCCGAATGATGACATCCAGCCGTTCCATTTCTGACTCGGAGAGAAGAGCGTAGGGTATGGCGTATGTAATTCTTGAGATTATGAATGCTTGGACGAGGCGGAGGGTGTCCTCCTCGCGCATTCCCCGTGTTTTGGTGGTCACACGCCTGATCATATGTGTGACTTGGTCCGAGGTATGTTTCAGCCTATTTATTAGGATGGAGTTTGTTCGATCGGCTTGAAAGGTCATACCAAGGATCTTGATATGCGAGGAGGGAACGATGGTGTGGCCCTCCATGTGGATGGTGACAGTGGGTGGCCTCTGGAGGAGTTTCTTTCTTGTACAAACAAGGAGGAGCTCCGATTTTTGTGGGGCACATTGGAGGCCGCAAGACTTGGCGTAATGAGTGACCGTGTTGGCTGCAGTTTGTAGGCGCTCCTCTATCTCGCCTAGGGATCCTGTCTTCGACCAGATGGTAATATCATCTGCATACAAGCCGTGATGTATGCCCGGAATAGAATCCAATAAGGGAGGGAGACCGATCAGCGCAATATTGAATAACAAAGGGGAGAGCACTGCCCCTTGTGGTGTACCGCGGCTGCCCAGCAGGATGGGATCTGTGGCTAGGTCTCCCACTTTAAGTATTGCCTGTGAGGAAATCTGTGAGGAAATCTCTTATGTACTGGTACATTCTAGGGCCGCAGTCGAGAGCAATTAGTTGCGAGAGGATGGCGGCGTGTTTAACATTATCGGGACGAAGCAGTGCTTTTTGTGTACTAATTATTTATTTCGTCTTCATGGCGCCATTCAATAGAAGGGAAACAACACCTAACCAGCAAAGATATAATACAAGATAGAAGAAGGAATCAAGAAGATATGATACGGAGGAAGCAGGATTCTCACCGGTATTGCCATTCATTCGAAAGAAATATAACGAATCTGTCGAATACTTACAAGTTATGACGTGACGCCCGTGCAATCGTTCCAAACGCTTACATTTGAACTCCATTGTTCAGTTCATAACACTAGCAACAATGGCGGTGCAAACATCAGCGAAAGCTTCTCGTTATGCCAATTCTCAAATAGGCGTGGGAACCGCTCATTTTGAGGACTTATGCTTCATTTTCAATTGTCATCACTCTAAGCGTTTTGTGGTGAAACGTTGAACAATAATTTTATCATTGAATATGGTGTAGGATTCTGATCGTATTCCAAGCAACGGGAAAATATCAGCGCTGTTACGTTTTTTTCCACAACGAAACTTTAAAAACACCGATTAATATCAACCAAGGCACAGCGCCGGCCACAATGTAGAAAAACGTTTTTAAATTCTCACAATGTTTGCAAGTATCAAACGCAAGTCGTCGCAGCATTCATCAGAGGGCTTCTGTAACCTGCGTCAGTTTTTGACGAACAATTACTTCTGAGCAAGTGCTGTTCGCTAGCGGGGAGACATCTACTTGTTTACTTGTTTACTTGTTTACTTGGCGCACAGGGGCCGTGAGGATTGATGATTGATGATAATTAGTTGTAACCCCCTTGTAAACGGGTGATCACGGGTCATCTAACCGATAAATCAACATATCTAAGTTGTAGTCCTGGTTTATTTCTAGCGCAGGTTTTTGGGCAGGATCAAAATACATTACAGGTGGTAGAGCTCCTAGGCAATATTTTTCTCTCTGATTTTCTTCCAGCAGCATTCCAATCATTTTTTATCGCCTCGACAGCATTTATGTGAACTCCGTCTGTGCTACCATTAGATCCTAGGGCTTCAGGAAGCCTAATATTTCCCTCATATTGCTTTGACGGTTACACTCCCATTTGAACACCATGTGCTGCACAGTTGCTGTTTCTTTTCCGCATACCACGCACACCCCATTATTTTGTGTATACTTCCCCACAAAGCTCTTAGTTCTTAAGCAACCTGCTCTAGCCTCAAAAAGAAAAGCACTGCTCCTAGAATTATTGCAGAAATTTTCTTTCCTGGTGTCCAATTTCTCGGCCCTGTAGATCTTTAGCGACGTTATAGCTTCTATCTTTTTATCAATTTTTTTGTTTTTGTCTGCCCTGCTTCTTTATTGGACACCTTGGCTGTCTTTGATTCTCCTCTGTTCTTTCCATATTTCATCGTTAGCCTTCTAGCCTTCCTTAGCCACTGCGGATTCACGCTTTCCATGTAAAGGTATACCGAAAAACTTTAGCTGTCCACCTACGAGGATTAATTGCTCTCAAGCTCCCCTCAAGACGTATTTTACTCTCAGGGGCTCGAACTTCAAACGACGCCCAGCCAATATCTTCCAGTACTGCTTTGTTAGTTGCTTTACCATGCGCTCCGAAGGCCAAACGGCCTACCATTCTCCGGTTGACTTGAAAGCACGGTAGAGCGACTTTTATTCTTAGTACGGCATTTGCAAATGTGAGACCCGGAACCGTTACTGCTTTGCATATTCCTCTCACTAGATCGTATTTCTTATAGGAAGAGAACCGTAGCGTCGTTTCGCGGGTACTTCAGGAACCGGAGATGCTGCTTCTGAGGAAGTGAACACGTGATCGTCAAACGCACGACTGCGCGCTCTATAGTGCCGTTCTCTGGCAGTGCATCGCCGCCGCCGAGCATGTTTTTGTAAATCGTATTTAAACCTCCCGCGCAGATTTCATGTGGTTCAGATGAGACACGGAACAAGGAGGACGCCAAAAGACCACGCGTAGCACGCAGCGGGTGCTGGGCTTCTGTGGCGCGGCCACGGCATACCGCCTACCGCCCTCCCTGTCAGATTTCGACACACTTTCCTCCCCCGTTTCTCTTCTCTCTCCGGTGTCGTTTTCGTTCGCTAGATTAGGAGGCCGACTAGGCCGTCAAGCCACAATAGCGGACGCTTAAGTGCTGCGCCACAAAGTGGGGCAAAATATGTGTTGAAGTCAGGAGAGAGAAAACAAATACCGAAATTATGCTCCTCGAGCTGTACTAAAAAATATCGAAACGAAGGTACCAATATATGGCCCGCGAAATGCGCGAACAATGAAATATTTTACGCGTCTCCAAGAAGTGAATCATGACGAATGGGCGGACCACTGGGTATCGTTCTTACCGTCAATCACCCGTGGCGTTGCCCACTCGCGCATGTAAATGAGTGATAATGCGTGTGTACAGTATATACCATTCCAATCAAATGCAATCCGATACAATTCAATTTATTCCACTCCAATCCAATCCAATCTAATCCAAATCCAATTCAATGCAATCCAATGCTCCTCGCCCATGCGCAACACTGTACACGGACGCCAAGGAACCAACCACTGACAAAGCGAGGTCCTAGGGTGCTTCGCCCCTAAAATCGAGCGGAATGAACGCCACTTCCATGCATTAGGGAGGGAGAGAGAGGAAGCAACGGCGGGGGGGGGGGGAAGGGTGAGGGAAGAGGGTTTTACTACGAAGGATCGCCAGAAGAGTATCTTTCTTTCTTGACATTTGAAGAAAATGAAGCAAATACGCGGCTAATATTTCTTTGTATATATATAACAGTAATCGATTAATAGTGTCCGCTACGAGCTTGGTACCACGTATAACCAGTGTGAACACTAGCTTACATATATGGAGGATAGTGAGGGCTTGCGACATCCCCTTCGCTGAAAATGAGTCAATGGCAACCTGGCTCCTTCTCAAAGTCCCCATCTCGACAACATATCGTAATTGTAGAGCACCGGTTACCCCACTCCTTTGTTCCTCTCTGGTGTTCAGAGATATCAAGATACTAGAAATTTCAGTTCATGCTCAAACGACACACATTAAAATTCGCTTTGCCGCTTTTACGATCTTGAAGGTATGACCAAGCGCTACTCAAGTTTCCTAGCTTCAGTGTTTGGACGCTTCGACTCATCTGCCGTGACTCGACAATATGCCGCCTCACAGTGTTGCGGAAGCGTTATCTTAACTTCCAAAAAAGAGAAAATGTTATGCTTCTGAAGGGCACTAGTGCCAGAACAGAGTTACGAACAGCTAGACCATTTATTGCAGTTTGGTTTGTTTCAAATAATTTCGCCCGGACACGGCAGAATAAAGAATGACACGAATGAATGCTTGTGCTGGCATGTAATTCTTCTCGTGGACGTAAAATCATGTTCTTATTTAGAAGTATATCTTATCATGTCCTCGCCGCAGGCCGCCGGAGTTCCCATAGTTTCCATTGTTTCGAGGGTTTCCATTTTTTTCATATCTAAGAGTTCTTTATATCATATCGGACTTTGGTAGATGCAACATTGCTGACGTTATTGTTAACAATTTCGATGTAACTGGACAGCAGGGTGTCGGAATAGAACGAAAACCGCAACGAAAAACCTAAAAATAACTTTTTTTGGCCGCGGGGAAAACGTACACGAAACGTTATTATTTCGCTTGGGAGTTGCTCCGACGAGAAATCGTTTCGGTTTTCGCTTCGAGTGGAAAGTTAAGTAAGCCCAAGACCACATTCATCTTCAGCCTGGTGAAAAAAAAACAGAAAAAGAACGACCCAAGACCGAATAAACAAGGGCTAATGCGTCACGGCTGCCTTTGCGGCCATCCGCCAGTCGTCGACCACCGGAACGAAAAAGTAGCTGGATTTTCATGGATCCTATGTGCGTCCCAAGAAATCGCCTTTCGACTCGCTCATCCCTCCTCTCTGTTGGCAGGACACTGTCTCCATCTGCCTGATGGTATGTGCGTAGTACTCCACGTGATGCAATGCCGGAGGGGCAACCTTGCAAGTGCCGGCCCGGCATCGCTCGTGTGTCTAACCCAGTGTTGTACGGAACGGCGTTACAAGGAACGGCGTTCCTGGAACTAGTTCCTCCTTGGAGGAACGGAGGAACGCCACCGTTCCATTAAGCGTCGGTGGAACTGTAACGGTAACACGTTACGTTCCTGAAGGAACGGCAGGAACGGCGTTCCTGCCGTTACATCGCTAGGATTTGGCTGTTTTTGATGCCAAGGCTCGAGTACAAAAATCCGCAAAGTGCTACTGCGTTTCTCTTCCTATAAGATGGTCAGCTTGCCCGCCATTCAGCCGTACGTGCTTCCTCGAAAGTGAAATGCAGAAGAATAACCACGCAGCAGGCCACAGCTTGTGCTTGCTTTCATGTTGGTTGCTTACGCGGGGTTTGACGGGTGAATAGCGTAGCCGCGAGAATGCTTTTCACCCTTCATCGTTTGTCTGGGGAAGCCAGAATGCGCGTCTGGCCGATAGAATTGTTCCTTGGCGTGGAAAGAATAGAGAGCTTTTAGCAGTCCCTCCGTTCTGTCGTATGCGTTGTTACTGGGTTGACCGGGACCCGGATGGGCACTTGGGCATTCGTCGCGGTAGGGGGATTAGTTACGCGGGCCTCCCTTCGCCATGTCCGTGCCTCCGCACCCTTCCTACTCGCTCTTCCGCGCGCTCAGGAGCAGACCGGTTAAGGTCAGTAACAACGTAGCCAACGAAACGGACGGACTGCTAAACGGTATCCGGACATTTCGGTGTCGGACATTTCGGTCCAGGACGTTTCGGCGTGGAAATTTCTGTGCACGGACATTTTGTGCACGACGTCTTGGCCCAGACATTTTGAGTGAGGGGATGTCCCAGGCATTCTTTGAACATTTTAGCTTTAATATTGTAATTTCGTGACTTGACATGATTTTACGTTCGAGACTTGTGCTTGCCCCGCCATTCGTGGAAACGAACGCTAAACCCTGGCGGAAAATTGCCACGTGAGACCCAATTTCTGTAGCAGATGGTAATAATTAACGTTGTTAATTTGGATCCGTTCAACCATTTTTCGTTATTTTAACATTCATGTGAACAACCCTAATACTTTACGTGTTACCAAAGCGCGTTCCTTTCACTTCACCGAACGGTGCAAGACGCTGCTGTTTGTAGTCTATTCCTGCTGCCCCCCCCCCCCCGCCCTGCAGCAAAACTACCGCGAAAAAACAACAGAAAAACGAGGTCGATTAGGCGCGTGTGCATTTCGTTTTAATTGTTCTCTCAATCAATCTCGCCTTCGTTGCATTCGGTGTCAGTTCTACTTAAAACTAACAAACCAACGATAGCACTTACGGTGGCGTTACTTAGTTGGAGGGGAAAGCTGAGCCCCGCCGGCAATCATCCCCCTAAGTAGAGAGAGAGGGGGTGTCACTTGTGCTTCACCATTGCGTCCACTGGACTTCGAAAACTTGAAGACGACTGTTGCCGCTCTCGTCACACTAGCCTATTCATTTTTTTTTTGCTCCTGATAATGGGAGGAAGCGATGTATACCTGGGGTGTCCATGATATGCGCGACTTAATGAGTCAATTCCCAAGGGGGCGACTGAAGGCGCAGAAAGAGCCATTCCTGGAGTGGGGGCGCCGTCGATATGACCGCGACGCGCGGAAGGGCGTAGCCAGCAAACGATAGGGGCCATTGTGTTCTCAGCGGCTTTTTGGGAGGCTTTTTGTGTCACATTATAGAGGTTTCGTGCGCCCATGGTGAATGTAAAGCTTTTTCTCTGTTTTAAACGCGAAGTGTGCTGTGTCATTGTTCTGAACGTATCACCCAATTCCTGCAAAAGCCTCCACTAAGAGGCTAGCAGTATGTTCTAAATAAAAAAATAAAAAAATCACTGCGGTTACGCTTCGGAGACCGCGAACTCCACCACGCCAGTAGGATTTTCAGGGGAAACCGAAAATAATATGGCTGAAAAAGAAACCTGGTCCAGATTCGAGAGTACAGGCGGGAGGTGGGAGGGGGGTGCTAGAACAAAGAATTAAAATGTGGTAAATGTAGGCCTGCAAACATTAAACGAAGGTTGGTTGTCCCGAACACAATGGGTGGAATTTGTATGCACAACCGGTACGCGCTTAATCAGCATTAGGACATTACAACCTGCGGCTCTTTTCCAAAAGCCCCGTTTTTCCTCCCCGACAATGTCCTAGACCAGTGTTCGCGAATTCATTTTAGCAAGGCAGCCCAGCCCTTGTAATACTCTTCATAAGGTTTTCTTCATTCTGCGGGGCTAGCTAATGTTTGTTACTTTTTGGATATTGAGAGTGTGCATGTAATTTATGTAATTTGAGGGTGTGTAATTTAAAAAAATACAAAAGAGGCGATCGTAAACACGGGTAATTGTCTTAGCTAAAAAAGAGCAAATATAAATTAACAACCTGTCATAAATGGAAAAAAAAACATGTGCTACAGAATTCAATCGGCTGCATAACAGGTGTCCCCAGGAAGAGGTATTAAAAAATATATATACATGTAGAATTTCTAAAAATACCTGGCAAAGATCGAACATGACATCAATCAAAAAAATAAATTGATGGCTCCAGATTGTTGTCCATAACCCACGTTAAGCGGAGATAAAAATATAACGGCTGTCGCAAACAGGCAAGCGCTGGATAATTTGGTCGCCGAAATGTCCGTTCACCGAAATGTGCGTGCATCGAAACGCCCGTACACCGATATGTCCGTACACCGATATGTCCGTGCACCGATATGTCCGTACACCGATATGTCCGTACACCCAAATTTCCGCACCGAAATATCCGCCACCGAAATGTCCTCGAGCCGTCTGGAGTTTCTCCGGTGCTCCCTGAAAAAATTCGCCTAGGCGCGTTTCCTTTGATTATCTTTATCTCCAGATAATCTGCTGCCGGCGGTGTTAATATTCGTATAATATAGATAGTCCGATGTGAGTTTTTTATATGCCGCACTTAATTTCGACCCAGGATTATCCTACACTATATTTTAATTTAAAAACCTAATTGTAACGTTAATGTAACGACACGTTCCAATTTTCGAAGTGGAACTGGAACGCGTTCCTTTCGCAATAAAGGAACTTGTAACGGGAACTCGTTTCAAAATTGGCAAGGAACGAGGAACGAGCTTTCGTTCCTATTTTGGAGGAACGTGTACAACACTGGTCTAACCAGATAAAGCGGAGGGCAGGAAATTTCTCGTTCGACGGAAGGACAACGCCGCGTGAACACGGCCGGTATTTTTCATCGAGCGCGAGTGGCACATATAACTGCTTATCGGACGTCGCGAGAACGCTGTACGCAATGCGTGGGTTTGCGGGAGAACTGGAATATAAACTGCAACACAGATTGTAGGCGGGCAAGTTAGTGCATAACTGAGTTCCCAACAGCGCAGGAACAGGACAATAGGAGGATCACCCAAACACGGCGGTGTTCCAGTTGGTACATTAGTGACAACGAGGTCCTCCCTTCTAACCAAAACTTTAATGTGTTTCGCCAGGATTGTATCGGTCGCAGAGGAGGTGGCGTCCTCATCGCTATCAAAAACACACTGTCCTCATCGCTCGTATTACAGGACGATAACCTTGAATTATTGTGCATCCTCATACAAAGGCCCGCGGTCAAAGCGATTTTCAGCGTCTGCTACCGGCCACCTGGCAGCCACCGATCCTTTTGTGATTCACTCACATGTGCCCTAACTGACATAAAAACCAAGCATCCTGACACTCCAGTTTTCTTATTTGGCGATTTCAACTTCCACTACTACTAAGAACCACTACTAATGAAGCCAACCAATTTATTAATCTTGCTTTAGACTTTAACCTTTACAAAGTTATATCATGCCCAACACGGGGCAACAACACACTCGATCTGTTACTAGCCACCTGCCCTGATGTCATTCAAAGAGTAAACGTTTTACCCGGCATTAGTGACCACAGTCTGCTCGCCAACTCCATAGCCCTTCCGTTTGGAAGAAGATCCCCCAGCACCAAACTGATTACGTTCTTCAAGAGTGGTAATTACGACGCCATTAACAATGAGCGTATGAGATTTTATTGTTCCTTCTGTAAACTCTACAAAACACGCACTCCTAATGCTAACTGGGAATTGTACATAAATGAACTAATACACTAAAAAATTAAATTTATTCCTATCCTACTTGTGAAATCTCATTCTAATAACCCATGGTTTAATAACTGCCTAAAACGCCTTCAGAATAGAAAAAAACGCCTCTACCGATCAGCCAAAGCAAAAACCGAACCACTAGCGTCGGACCGTTACCAGTCATGTGCGACTCAATAATTAAATGAAATAGCCGATGCCAAAGATAAATTCATTTCAACGGACCTACTATCCATACTGAAAAGTAATCCCAACAAGTTCTGGCGCTTACTGTCCCCTTAGTCGAAGACTAATCAACTTGAACTCACAAACACGGATGGTCAACTTATAGACAGTGACAAATGTGCTACATTTCTCAACGACTACTTTACATCTGTGTTTACTCCCGCTAACAACGCATCCATCACAGCTCAACCATACACACAGCCCGACATTCAATTTAGTCCTAAAGGTATAGCCGAAATAATTAATACACTGAAGTTAACATCATCTGCCGGTTGCGACGAGATTAAAAGTAAGTTACTAAAAATACTATTCTCGTGTCAAGTGAAATTCTATGTCTAATATTTGATCAATACGTACGCGGAGGCCAGGTTTAAGACGACTGGAAAAAAGCAAAAATAACACCCTTCTTTATACCGGGCAATCGCTCTTCACCAGCTAATTGCCGCCCTATTTCTCTTACATGCATATCGTCCAAGCTTCTCGAACACATAATAGCATCTCATGTAATGAGTCATCTGGAAAGCATGAATTTCTTTTTCCCATACCAACATGTATTTCGGAAATTTTACTCGTGCGAAGCACAGCTCGCTGAATTGGCGCACGACGTTCTAGTTAACATGGACAACAACCTTCAAACGGACGCCATTTTCTTAGACTTTGCAAAGGCATTTGATCGCGTCCCACATAACCAACTACTCTCAAAATTAAAATGCCTCAGTTTACCTACAAACATAATAAATTGGATTCAGGAATTCCATGCAGGCCGCATGCAATTCACGTTCGCCAATAATAACTAATCACCGCCTACAGCTGTTACATCGGGGGTACCACAGGGCGCCAGTCTGTCGCTACTTTTACTTCTAGTTTATATAAATGATCTGCCAACTAACATAAAAAGTAAACTAAGAGTTTTTGCCGACGATTGTGTCCTCTACTCTGCCATCAAATGCCCCGACGATAACAGCACCCTACCAGATGACCTTAACACTATCGCATTATTGTGCAATAATTGGCTCATGCTGCTTAACTTACCGAAATGAAAACTAATCTCATTCTGCCGTAAACACTCCATCACCCACCACACTTACAATATTAATACTGTTCCCATATGTTCTGTAACATTGTATAAATACTTAGGCGTTCACATGACACCATCATTATCATGGGAATTACACATCGACACAATCTGATCCGAAGCATCAGGGACACTTGGTTACCTCCGACGAAATCTGAAATCTGCGGCCATAGAAATAAAAAAAACTTGCTTATTTAACATTCATGAGACCAAAACTTGAATACGCGTCATCAATCTGACATCCATCCCAAGTATATTTGACCACTAACGTAGAATCCATGCAAAATCGTGCAGCTGGCTTTATCACCTCCCAATACTCCTCCGGTATCAGCGTCACATCTTTAAAACAGTCCATTTACCTTCCATCACTTGTATCGCGCCTTCACATCGCACGCTTATGCCTTCTTCATGGGGCCCACTATCATCCAAAATTCAGGCACGAATTATTAAAACCATCCCACCGCACGTCAGCGCGCCTAAATTACACCCAGAAAATAGCACACTTACCCAGTCGAACATCGGCATTCACAAGTTCATTCTTTCCCAATGCAATAACCCTTTGGAATTCGCTACCCGACAAAAATTAAAAATTACACCATCTTCCCGTAGGAGAACCCTGAGTAGTATGCAAAGCAGCCATGGGAAAGATTCAAGTGCCCATTAGTTTTTAGTTCGCCGTTTCCGTTAGGTTGAGGTACATAGCTACCGTTATATTTACAGTTTGGTTTTCATGGTAACCACCACACTTTTCACTTACTGGAACTACGAAATGGGAAATTGAGTTGAGCCCATGGCTGTTTCGCATAGTACTCAGGGTTCCCCTACGGGAAGATGGTGTAACTTTATTAGATGCGACGGTGCTATGTCCCTCCCTTGGCGTTGTTGCGCAGTCCACACACCACTGCGCATGCTCGGCTTGCTGAACGCCCGGTGGTGCCTTACCCTTTAATGGCTCCTGCAGCGACAGTGTTGCCGGTGTCTTCCTGGGCCAGCCCGAGATGAGCCGAGCATGCGCAGTAGGGGTGTGGACGGCGCCACAACAAGGGAGGGACCTAGCCCCGACCATGAGATGCTGGAGCGACAGTGTTGCCGGTGTCTTCCTGGGCCGGCGGATGGATGCACGACGGACAACGGACGACGGAGCCGAGAGCAAGAGATGGTTTGCATCTAAAAATATATCATGCACTGACCGCGCATCTTTCCGAAAAAAAATTGGACGACCATTATCACCACTCCGAACATCAATGCTGATTCATAATATAGATCCTTACTAGTTGGAACCAGTACAATTGCTCTTGCTTGTCTTTTTTCTTTTTCTGTGCTTTTTTCTTTCTTCTTATAACTGAACATGTGTATTTGGTAATTTGGTATTACTTTTCCCTGATCTGCTTTTTTTGATGTTGTTGTTAGTTGTGCTGACTGATGCATGTCACTCACTATTTTTCTTTTTTTTTTCTTTTTTGCCCAGTTCTATATATCTTAAACTTCCTCATTGTCTTCCCTATATGTATTTGCCCCCCTTATGTAAAGCCTTCGGGCCCTGAGGGACTAATAAATGAAATGAAATTAAATGAAATAACTGAGTTAAAACAGCGCAGGAACAGGACGATAGGAGGATCACCCAAACACGGCGGTGTTCCAATTGGTACATAACTGAGTTACAAACAGCGCAGGAACAGGACGATAGGAGGATCACCCAAACACGGTGCTGTTCCAAATGGTACATAACTGAATGGCAATCAGCGCAAGAACCGTACGATAGGAGGATCACCCAAACACGGCGGTGTTCCAGTTGGTACATAACTGAGTTACAAACAGCGCACGAACAGGACGATAGAAGGATCACACAAACACGGCGCTGTTCGTGTGATCCGTGTTTGTGTGATCCTCCGATCGTCCTGTTCCTGCGCTGTTTGTAACTCAGTTGTGGAATAGAAACTTTCTTACAACATACACTTGAGAGAAATCTGGCGATAATGTCAATGCCGCTCACCTCAAGGCCGTCTACATCCTCATAGGCTGCCATGAAACCGTATGCTCGCCTTAGTTTCATTATTGGCTTGGATTTAAATTTTTTAGTTGCCGTAAATTCTTATAATACAGTGCCACAAAAACGCAAAGAATGTGTAACGGTATAAGTAAAAAATAACATTCGCAGTTTTAAAGCTAATGAAATTGAACCTAAAGAGTATTCTTTTTACTGAGAGTCTGCCGGAATGGTTGTGCCCACTATTCTGCAGACCAAGCCGGTAGTTAAGAAATAGGTAACATTTTGGCAGAAGACTCGTTAGAGACTCTTATTTTGCAAATATTTGGATAATAAATTGTGTTAAGCTCACAACGGTTTTCGTAATTGTTTGATAAGCTCAAAAACTTTGCCTCCACGGTGAACGTGTGCACAGACCATTCGCTACAACTTTTGCGCCGAATAATTTCCGCTCAGTCAACATGTCAGGGCACTGCTAACGTATGTACTGCTACTGGAAAAATAACAAGGAAGCGCATTCTCCTAACCACAAACTCATGTGTTTACATTGTGGGTTCATTATTATGTAAATTTCTACCGACGCTTGCTCGCCGCCACTAGTCCTCCTATAGGCTCATAAGGAAGCACACTCTTAGTATGAACAAATGCAGCAAATTTCGAGTTCGGCTGCCTGGTAGACATAGCACTGCACTGTGAAGAAAGCGAACGCAAGTCGCTTAAGAATCCCATAGATATGCCAACCCAGAAGCCCGAATCTTCCCATAACCCCCTACGCCGACATGAATTCCAAGACGCCGTTACCTCGCTAGTATACGCACAAAAAACTGAATAGAATGGAGGGTTCCCACCTAACAAGTGTACATATTATCCCAATTGGGTGCAGAAAAATGTATCCCGCTCCAAGAATCTTTTGGAACAACAGCGAATCAAATGAGTTTAAGTGCCACATTGTGGGCTGCGGAAAAGTAGTTTCTGCGGACTACGTTCGGGAACTTTGAGCGTCATTTGAAGCAGCGCCATCCTAAGAAATACGCCGAGTTGCCTGTCGAGAAAGCGGTGTCCAAAAAGTGTGCTGCATCCGGCTGGGACGCAGACTCCATAAAAAGGAGTTCAGGCAAGTGGACAGAGCGAAGATATCTCAGCCGACTGCGTCAAAGCGTGTTTTGCTTGAACTAACGTCGGGAAACTTTATACAAAGCTGCGTTTCATCAAGCCCGACAGAATAGAATCGCCACTGCCAAAGGCCCTAGTTCAGTGCATGAAATAGAAGCAGTGAGACGTCTGGGATACGAATATTTTTTGCGTTGCCCTTTACATGGACCCTGGGTATCACTTTCTTTCCGAAGAGCAAAAACGCCGAGCAATCACGCATCGGTCAAACACCCCGGAACTAATCGCCGGCCTGGAAGAGAACCAGCACGATTGAAGCGGAATGGAAGCAAATGGAATTGAGCGCGGGGGCCGCAGCTCAATATAAATTAGAAGAGTCTCTCGAAGTAGATCTCAGGGATAGAGAAGCTGAGATTGATGAGCCGTACAATTATTCAGATCAACTAGATATAGAGTATATTAAACGCTTACTAGAAAGGCTGGGTGAGCCGCAACGCGTTCCAAACATCACGAATGGGCTGAAATTTTGGGAAGGCCATCAGCGAATCTAGCCACTCTTGTACGCTTTAGAGCAAGTAGTCCTCGCTGTACCAGTCACAGAGGACAGCGAGGAGCACGCGTTCTCAGCGCTGAGGTTTATTTTATCCGATCAGCGTTCTCATCATTCATCCAGAACACTTGATGACCTGCTGCTTCTCAGATCATGTTCGGTGCCTTGAGACGTCTCTCAATGAGTGTTCCACTTTTGTGTGCGCCGTCTCCCTCTCCGTCCTGCTACCACGCGGCATCAAAAAACTCGTACCTACACCGGACAGGGCAGACATCAAGCCCATATTGGGATAATTTTGGCTCAACCAAAACAGTCGAACATATATTACGGGAGTGCTTTGCTTATGCCGAATCACGGTGCGTTTACAGCATGAAATTTATTGTCTCCACCCTGGATCAATGACACTGAGACTATTACTTCGACCATGGCCATTTCCCTCTGCTCAACGCGAAGCCCTGTCTGCACTATTCGACTTTCTTCAGTACATTGATATTTCTACGACGTTTTAGTCTTCCTGCGATATCAAGAAACTTTTATCTCAATGCCCTGAAGCAGGACTCTATTTTTTTAAAACTTGTTCCACCTTATTTGGTCATGTGCAGCCTTCTCAGATGGCCGTGCTCAGTTGCTCGCAAGCGCCATGGTTCTGACGCCGGCGTTAGAGGATGTCGAATACGTTAAGGACAACCTCGAAATGTTAGAAAAATCACTGAATTTGCCGTTAAAAATGGTCTCTATAAAATGCTTTAATGGCTGACCGACTACCTTTTCAAGTTCATCAGTCACAAATGAACACGGGTGCGCTTCCATCTTGCCACAGCAGCCGTAATGTGCCAAAAAAACTATGTCGGACACCCTGTCCCCCCACGGGAAGGCTAGTGTGTCTGCGTTGCTCGAACGGGACCTCGAGAGACAGCTACATTGATAGTGAAACTTGAACGTTACTTATATGTAAAACAACTAATTCGTCACGTTTTTCCCAATCCTCTTTTTCACTCCCTACCCAGATTGAAGGCTAAAAAGCCTTGAATATGCAATAAAGTCATTCATTCATTCCTTCTCTTCTCCTGCTTTTCTTAACTACACCTACTTCCTGTTTTCCCTCCTCTCCTTTTCCTGCATGTTGGCGAACTTATGTCGGTAAACCTCTCTGCAAACCTCCAGATACAAAGTTGCCATCAAGCCACGACAGCATTTCAATATTCTGAGTCTTTCCACCAAGACCTTGCAGAGGTTGCTAGATAGCTGTCTCAGCACCAATGGATTCACCGGATATGCTTATCATCGGCCAACAAACACGGTATCCGTGTGGGTGCCGACTCTGGACGCCGTGGCAAAGCTTTGCTCACTGCAGCACATAGCTTTCACTGCCGACACAATTCTACAAGTGCAAGCGTACCTGGTTTCAGGCACTGACATCCGCCGCTATGACGTCGCGGGTGTAGACCCCGGCGAGAATCCGGACTACATTCGTGACAACATCAAATGTGACACACATCAAATGCTTCTTGTATGGTATATGGGATCCGGACGCACTTGCCTTGTTACGCTACCGTTGTTTTAGACAAGGTCACATGAGCAAGCCTTGCCCGTTCCCAGCCCCGGATGCCCGTGAGGACGCAACGGCATCGCCTCAAGAGCCAAAATTCAAGTGCGGTCTCTGCCGCTCTGGTGATCATGAGATCACCGATAAAGGCTGTCCCACCAAGAGTAAGGCGACACGTGCTAAGCGTCGTGCACGGCGTGCTCGTTCTCATCCAGACCGAACCTCGACATTCAACCGATTCGATTGCTTGGTGGAGGAGGATGATGATGCAATGGAGGAGGAAGCCGCAGAGCCTCCCTCGCAGCCGTTGTTCGCCGTTGTTCGCAGACGTTGTTCGCCGTTCGCGCCATCGTCGGCAACCTGTTTCTGAGGTTCCTTCGTCCCCTATGGAAGACGAGCTTGTTGCCCTGGACCAAAATCTGGCTATGCTGCATGGTGAAATTACCAAACTCACCAAGCGCAAGTCTCAATTAACTCGCCGCCAGCAACGCTTGCCTCAATCGTCCCAAGACTCTACAAGTCCGCCTCGTCTTTTCTCCAAGCATCATCAAAGCGCCCCACCCACGAATTCTATTCCCTCACCGCCAGCCTCCTCAGCATTAACCCACCAAGAACTTCTCCAGTTTGTGGTGCACCAGCTACAGTCATTGGTATCTGTACTTGCTGCACAACTTCGCTAAACACTCCGTCAATATGCCCGACTCGCAACAGTACATTCTACAGTGGAACTGTCGGGGCCTGTCTAGGAAAATTGGAGAGCTCCGTGAAAGGCTCCGTCTGGGCAAGCTCCATACTTGTGCCTTCTTACTTCAGGAGACGAACTCTCTCCCACGCCTGCCGCAATTTACGGCGTACGCGGAGCCATCAATTCCTGATCGCCGGTGCAGCTCCAGTTCTACTACTCCGGGCAAGGCGGCCATTTATGTCCAGTCTCGGTTTCCTCAGAACCCCATCCCTCTGGACACATGGTGTACAGCCTGGCAGGAGGTGGTAGCGGTAAAGGTGCAACTTCCTCGTTGTGCGGTAATCCTGGTTTCTTGTTATGTGCGCCCTTACAGTGGTCGTGCGCCCCGCCTACGATTGGGTTGGCTTACTGCACTTCGGCGAACCAACCCTGGGAGCCCCATACTTGTGGCGGGAGACTTCAATGCTCCGCACTGTAATTGGGGATATCCGTGCTCGAGTGAGCGTGGCCGTGTGGTACTGGAGCACTTCAGTGATGCCCGCTTCACGCTTCTGAACGACACCTCTTGCCCGACACGCCGGTGCACGCACGCACGGATGCCACCGTACTCACCTGACCTGTCGGGGTGGCTGGGTGCACAACCCGTATCCTGGCAACGTGAAGCTGACTGCTGGAGCAGCGACCATCACCCCATTCGCCTGGGCCTCATTCCAGAGTCGACGGGTCGCCTTCTTCGCTGTTGCACCGAGGTGAACTGGGACACCTTCCGTTCCACACTGAATGCATCCTTCTCGGCGCCCATCCCGGACCGCACCGCTCTTTTTCGGCGTGTCCTCATGGACGCCTCTCAACATACGTGGGTGGAGGAGTCCCGCCCAAAGCCCGATCTTCGGCTCCTGAAGCTTTGGGCTCAGCGCACCAAGCTGAAGCAATTTCCGCACGGGATCCTTCGTCCATACTGGCCAGGCTTCAGTATCAGCGCCTTACCGCTGCTGCCAGACGGCACGAAAAAAGGCTGTCGAGGCAGCGCTGGCTTGACTGGTGCGCCTCTCTAGGCCCATCTTCCTCAACCGCGTCTGTCTGGCGCACGTTTCGCGCCATGGAATCGGGCAGCCGCCCTCCGGATGCAGCTGCCAGCGCTTGTATTGCGTAAAACAAGGATCCGGCACAATTCGCCCCCGACGTTGCTCGGGCCTTGTTTCGTGCATTTGATGTTGTCCTAGTGGCCATGCCGTCCCCGTTCCCCCTGCCGAACGATGTTGGATTACGGCCTACTCATGAAGCCGTTTTGGGATTTCAGGCACCGTTCACAGTGGCTGAATTCCTGGCAGCGACCGATCACGCTAAAAAGCGGACTGCTCCGGTTCCCGACGGCATAACTTACGAGGTGTACTAGAACACCGACGACCCAGCCCTCGTGCCGCTTTTGGACTCGGTTAATGAGGTGTGGCTCTCCGGTCAACTACCTGACTCTTGGCTTCGGGCGGATACTGTTCGCATTCCAAAGCCCGGGAAACCACCACATGTACTTCAGAACTTGCGCCCCATCGCCCTCAAATCGACGCTGTGCAAGTTGTTAGAGCGAATGCTTGCAACACGGCTTCAGTGGTAGCTTGATACCTTCCAATGGTATCACCCGGTGCAAATTGGATTCAGGCCCTATCTCGGTACTGAAGATGGGTTGGAATACCTCTCATCTATGGTTTTAGTTGGACGCCGATGCCGCAGTGTGAGATCTGTGCTCGCCATGGACATATGCAAGGCGTATGACAACGTTAGTCACGCTGCCATCCTACAAGTTCTCAATGGCCTCTACCTTCCAGACAAAGTCTGCGAATTCTTCCGATACTTCCTTCAACACCGTTCTTTTTCCATCCGCATTAACGCATTAACGGAGCAAGTTTCGGTCACTTTACACCAGTCCGAGGCATACCACAAGGGTCTGTTCTGTCTCCGCTTCTTTTCAACATCGTCATGTTGCCGCTAGCTTGGCACCTTGCTTCAATCCGAGATCTATATTTCCTCATGTACGCGGATGACATTACGGTGTGGTCAGTGCATCCCAGAACTGTCACGACTAGCCGAGTGGCTCCAGAAAGCACTAACAGACTGCCAGAGGTGGTGCGAGTATGCGGGCCTCCCTCTCTCACAAGAGAAGACTGCTTTACTTCCCGTGGCCAACGCTTGGGGCCGACGCCTCCTTGCTGTGTCTCCCATTTCACTGCGACTGAATGGGAGCGACATCCCCACGGTTGACCGTCTTCGGGTCCTAGGACTAGAAATATCGTCATCCGGGTCAGCAGCTCAGTGGCTACGATCTCCTCGACAGAAAGACGGACAGATGCTCCACCTCGTTCACCGCATCTCGCAGAAGACTGGCGGGGCCTGCTGGATGGTGGCCTGTCTCCTAGTGCGCGCCGTACTAATGCCACGGCTTGTGTATCAGGCACAGTTCCAGCACATGACGCAAGCGGACTGGGCTCGGCTTGAGCCCATGATCAGGGCCGCAATGCGCACCATTACTGGCCTCCCTCGCATAACACGGATTCCACCGCTACAAGCCGAAGCCCAGCTAAACATGCTTGATGAACTCATTCATCAGCGTCCTTCCGCACGCCTGCTGAAACGTGGGCTGGTTCCAGAGGCGGCAGCTCTCGCCGCGTATATGGGCCAGCCGCCGAATACGATACCAGCCTTTTCCACCGCAAGGCCGTCCTGGCTCTACCATCAGGTGACGGACAACAAGCCTGTGGGAAGGCTACATGTCCGAACCTCTGGCCTTGATGAACCTCCGGATGCAGCCCTACTTCATGTCGGTCACTGGGCGCCTGCGACGCGGCCACGAGTCATGCAGGCTTTTGCGAACGCCGGGGCACACGACTCCCTCGTAACCACAGTCTTGGCTTGTCCCTCTCACCCAATCTTAAACCAGAGCTGCGCCTACAAAACCCTCCGACCTCTGGAAACCCTGTTGGCAGAACTTACTGCTATTCGGGATGATCTCCAAGCACTTGCATCGACAGTAACTACCGACATGAAACTGGAAATTTACACGGACTCAACGACAGCGATACGTGATCTACGTCGCGTTGCGCGTAGCACCAGCATGTCGGCACGTATTCACGCGATCCTGGACACATACCCATGCCCTGTGCGTGTTTGGTGGGTTCGCCGAGACATGCTTCCTGCCCACATAGCGTCGGATCGCGCCTGTCGCCGTATAGACCTTTCACGGCCGCTACCACTTCTTCCAGTGTACACCCTAGAAGAACTGCTGGTGGACAAGGAGAGCCTCCGCCCCGCCACTCCTGGTTTACTTCCACCGCGTGGAACTGACCTCCCCAGTGGGCTCGCTCGCTAGGAGGAGGTGCTGCTGCGGAGGCTTCGAGTTGGGGTGGCCTTATCCCCAGCAGTGACCCACGCTTGGCCTGCCCGCTATCATTCACCGTTTCCGGACACCTGTCCCTTTTGTACGGTCCCTGCGCCCGAAGCCGACACGAGCCACCTTCTATGGACCTGCCCTGCCCTGCAAACCTCTCGCCTGCAACACCTCCGAGGCACAAGGCTCCATCCTGGGAGACCCCCTGATCTACAGCGGTGGATCTGGGGCCCTCAGTACCGGTCTCTGCTTACGTTTCTGCGTGACACAAATGTGATGTTGTATATATAACGGTTATGCCGTAAAGAAAACTCTCCAAAAAAAATTTAATATCTTTCTCTCTCGCCTCTCTCCACCCCTTATTTAGAATTAGTGTTCCACCTGGCTGACGTGCATCTGTTCTGCTCACGTGCCATCCCATTCCGTTGTCACGCGGCACGCATTTTTCTACAACTCTTGAGTTTCCAATTAACCTCTCTGCAACTTTTGTGCAGAGGGTATATTAATCCCTCAAAGTTTCCGATTCCTGGCCACTCCCCCAACTGGGTGTGTTCTGAGAAGACAGGCCCAACGACCACGACAACATCCTTTCTCACCCGCTACCAAATTGTTGAGATGGCGCAGTGATAGCTTATTGGACTACAACTGTGGAGGCGTGGGTTCAAGTCTCATAAGATAACAGCAGTGTTTTCTCTTTACTCTTGAGATTGACGGCTGTTTTCTTCACCGGACAAAAACAACTAAAACAACAACGACGGTTTTTGCACAAAGGGCTCGATTAGTCGGCTCCACGGTACTCAATGAGAACCGTATGCGCCAAGGGCAAGTCGCGTACCCAGTT
Source organism: Haemaphysalis longicornis (assembly GCF_048455015.1). Classification (NCBI taxonomy): domain Eukaryota; kingdom Metazoa; phylum Arthropoda; class Arachnida; order Ixodida; family Ixodidae; genus Haemaphysalis; species Haemaphysalis longicornis. Next base: position 169,281,884 of record NW_027526295.1, read on the forward strand.
TTTCACATAGCTACGCCCCTCTGGCATTCACTTTCTCCGTCAAATTCTCTGGTTTCATCGGTAGCTAAGTCGCCACATGCTGAGGGAGCACGTCTTTAAGCGTGCGCATCGAAACATTACTAAAATTGGAGAAGTCGTCCTTCGCTGCTACTGGAATAATGGCGGACCGTAAATAGTCCTCCAGGCTGGTGCAGTCATTGTTCTGCAGTGTGTGCTTAGGCTTTTAATCGGCGATGCTGAGATTTGTCGTTGATGGTGACAGTAGGGCAGCTGACATTTATCGTGTTGGCGGTGAAAGGCATGATGATGCGTGAGGCCCCAAAAGACTGTTGTCCCCGCTGCTTGTTTCCAGCGTCTCCTTTCATCCTCAGCTTATCACTCCAAACCTCCCCACGAATACCCCTGTTAGATTTTGTTCCCGAATCTAACCCGTTCCAGAATCAGTTCCAGAACGGCTAACTCTAATGGACAGGTCGCGAATTGTTTTCCTTTTTTCGCCTCGAGCTGCTCCAAGAAAAATCGAAACGAAAGGTACCAATAAATAGCGCGCGAGCAGTTCGAAGGATCGAAATTCAAGTCGAATTGAGGAAACGTCACTTCCATGCATTAGGGAGGGAGGTAGCGGAGAGGAAAACAGCGTCAAGTTTAGGGGAGGGGTGTGGAGGAGATGGCGCTACTATGCAGGATCTCTAGATAACGATGACGTCTTTTCATTAAATTTGAACTAAAGCAAGCAGATAGGCGGCGATTTTTGCGTGGATATATGTACCTGTAATACTTCAATAATGTTCAGTACGAGCTTGTTGCCACGCAGACCCAGCGTGAACATTAGCTTACATTTATAAAATGTAGTGAAAGGTAGCCACAACAATGCTGGGCCCTGTGACATGAATTTGGTTAAAAATGAGTCAATCGTATCGTGGTGGTTTCCCAATTGCCCATGTCGACAAACAATCATAATTGTACGCCACCGGTTGCGCCCTCCCTTCCCTCCACTCGTTTTCCAAGATATCATCATCATCATCATCATAATCATCCCCAGCCTATGTACGCCCACTGCAGTGCAAAGGAATCTCCCATTATTCTCCAATTACCTCGGTCCTGTGCCAACTGTGACCAATTTATCCTCGCAAACTTCTTGATCTCCTCTGCCCATCTAACTTTCTGCCGCCCGCTGCAACGCTTGCCTTCTCTAGGGATCCACTCTGTTACACTTAATGACCGGCGGTTATCTTGCCTTCGCATTACATGCCCTGCCCAGGTCCATTTCTTCTTAATTTCTACTAATATGTCTTTAACACCAGTTTGCTCCCTGACCCACTCCGCTCTCTTCTTGTCCCTTAATGTTACACCTATCATCTTCCGCTCCATTGCCCGCTGAGTCGTTCTCAATTTAAGTTGAACCCTCTTAGTGAGCCTCCAAGTTTCTGCCCCGTAGGTGAGTACCGGTAAGATGCACCTGTCATACACTTTTTTCTTCAGCGACAATGGTAGGCTGCTATTCATTATCTGAGAATGTCTGCCATATGCACCCCACCCCATTCTGATCCTTCTAATTATCTCTGCCTCATGGTTGGGATCTGGGGTCACAACTTGGCCTAAGTATATATATTCGCTTACCGCTTCCACTGCCTCGCCATCTATCTCAAACTGCTGTGCTCTCCCGAGGTTATTGATCATTACTTTAGTTTTCTGCATATTAATTTTCATATTAATTAAGATATCAAGATACGTTAAATTTTACTTCATGAGCAATGATACTTAATTAACCACATTAAAATTTGTTTCGCCGTTTCTGTGATAGTGGAGGTTCCACTAAGCCCCTCTCAATGTTCCTGGCTTCATGTGGAGGAAATAGCGCAGTTTGTCGAGAACGCAAGGGAAAGAACCAGAAAGTACGAACTCCGAATCCGGGATTCGGTGTTCGGACGCTCCGACTCATCTGTCCTTACCACACAGGATGTCGTTTCACAGAATTTTGGAAACATTCTCTTACCTTGCAAACAAGGCATAATTTTATTCTTGTCAAGGGCAATAGCGTACGAACAAAGTTATACACCACTAGAGCATTTACTGCGTTTTGATTCCCTTGAAATATTTTCGTTCGGATACGGCAGAATAAAGGATGACACGGACGAATACTTGTGATGCCATCTAATTCTTGACGTGGACGTAACATCATGTTCTAACTTCGAAGTCTGTCTTATCACGTCTTCGCAGCAGGCCCATTGGAGGAGTTATCGTTTTTATTGTTTCAACGATATCTCTTGCTTCGTGCCTAATCGGTCTTTACGTCATTGCGGACCTTGGTAGATAGGAAATCGCTGACGTCAGTGTCTAGCCGTTTCGAGAAAACTTGAGAGCAGAGTGTCGGAATAAAATGAAAGCCAGCGCGGAAAAACCAAAAAAAGAACTATTTTTTTGCCACACCGAGAACGTAAATGAAACGTTATTATTTCGTTCAGGGGTTACACCAATGATGAATCGTTTCAGATTTCGCTTCGAGTAGAAAGATAAGCAGGTCGGAAGACCGCAGTCATATTGTGCATGATACAAAAACCGAAAAAAGCGGCCGAAAGCAGAATGAACACCGGTCTAATGCGTCACGGCTGGCGTTGTTCCAATCCGCCTGTCGTCGACTGCCCGAACAAGGAAGTAGCTGTATTTCATGGGCGTTATTTGCATTCCCAGAAATACCCTTTCGTCTCGTTGATCCCTTCTCTCCATTGGAAGGCTTAGGGCCTGCTTCCATACTCTCGCTGTCTCTCCGATGCCACGTGCGTAGTACTCCGCGTGATGCAATACCGAAGGGGCCACCTCCCATGTGCCGGCCCGGCGTCGCTTGTGTGCCCAACCAGATAAAGTGGAAGGGAGGAAACTAAGAGGGCGACGGAAGCTCGACGCCGCGTAAACACGGCCGCTCCTTTTTATCGAGCTCGAGTGGCGCATATGACATCTTATCACTCGTCCTGAACGCGCTGCGAGCAGAGCGCTAGTTTGTCGGAGGATTCGAGTGTTCGCATCCAACAAGTGTACAACTCATCCCAATGAGAAGGGGACGCCCAAGAACAAATCCGGTTCGGAAATATTTTAGTTACGACAGCGAATCAAATACGTCTACGTGCCAGATCCCGGAGTGCGGGCACGAAGTTACTGGAGAGCATGGTGGAAACCTGGAACGTCATTTGAGGGAGCGCCATCCACAGGAGCACGCCAAGTTAAGTGACGAGAAAGCAGTGACCCCAAAGCGTGCTTCATCCGGCAACGACGAAGACTCTTCTATAAAAAAGCCCAGGCAAGTAGGCAGAGCCAGAACGTCTCAGGCGACTTCGTCGAAGCGTGTTTTGCTTGAAATAACAGAGGAAAGCATTATGAAAAGCTGCGTCGAGCTTGTCACGAAGAACAGACGACCATTCAAACTCTTCGATGACTCCGGATTCCGCAAGATTATTGACCCGGTCCTGCGAGCACTTGGCGCCAAAGAAGAAGATATAACAGCGGAGACTGTTGAGAAGAGGGTTCAGGAAAAGGCCAAGTCGAAGCGAGAGGAAATTTCTCAGTCGCTGAGCGAACGAATGTTTTCTCTAAAAATTGACTACCTGAAGAAAAAGGACCGGCAGGTGCTCGTGACTAGTGCTCAGTATGCCGAAAACGGAAGTCTAATTCTCCGACCACTGGCGGTGAAGCAAGTTTGCGGCGCCGGCGATGAGTTATTGACGTCACAAGTTAAAAGCGTGCTGCCTGGTTACCACGCCAGTGATAGCCACCTGTATAGTATCACAACTATAGTCGGCGAAGAAGCGCTTAGGGCAGTTTGTGGTCGTAGAAAAGCTGAAGATGAAGAGCTCGACAGGGGAGATTCTGCCTGCAAAGCCAACGGTTCTAAAGTTGTGGATGACGGCGATGAGTTTGTGGAAGTTGGCGGGTGTGTCATGGAAGAACTCGAACTAGCTGTAAGTGATGCTCTGAAAACGTCGCCTACAGGCACCACAATTGAAAAGTGTCGCAAACTTGTGAAGAAACTCTCCGGTAAAAGTGTAATGGAAGAGATAAAAAAGCGAAAACTAGAGCCGCCTCTCAACGACTCCTCGAAAACATTCCTGAGGACGTTTGAAATGCTCACCCGGTTGTTGGAGCTTAAGGACTTTGCTGCGGATTTTGTGCCCGAAGAAGAACGGAAGTTCAGTGCAGAAACCAAATGGGAAGATGTAAAAGAGATCACGGCATCCCTCCAGCCGGCACAAGTGGTCATGAATATGCTTCTAACTGAACAGCTGACACTTGGAGATTTTTACGGCGCATGGTTGAAGTGTTCCATAGAAACCTCGAGAATCGGATCGCCACTAGCATACAAACTCGTCGAGTGCATGAAAACCAGGGAGCGATGCTTCCGTTGTAGGAATACGTTTTGTGCCGCACTGTATATGGACCCTCGCTATCGCATTGTTCTCACCGAAGATGAAAAACACAGCGCAGTTACGCACCTGACAGAGACATGGAAACGAATTGCAGGCATCAAACAGATGCAGAAGGATAGCAGCACCATTCAAGTAAGCGTGGGGGCCGCAGATCCCGACGAACCAGATGCCGTCGAAGCATATCTCCGGGAGGAAGAAGAAAAGATTGGCAAAAACCATAATGTTTCAGGCAAGCTGGACACAGAGGCTATTGAACACTGGCTTGAAAAGCTGGATAAGGAGCCTCGCGTTCCAAAAAGCAAGAATGTGTTGGCATATTGGGAAAAGCGCAAAGAATCCGAACCGCAACTGCACGCTTTAGCGCAAGTAGTCCTCTTCGTTCCAGTCACAGACGAAAGCGAGAAGCATGCGATGTCGGCGCTGCGGTTTATTTCACACGATGAGAGGTCTGAAATCTCGTCCAGAACACTTGGTGACCTGGTCCTTCTCACATCATGTTCGGAGCCTTGACACGTCTTTCGATAAGCATTGTAATATTTTTGCGCAGATGTGACTGTCACTTAACAACCCAACTTAAAAGTAATAAACATTGCTTTGAGATTTTAATAGTTCTCATTTCTTAGCTCGTTTGCAGAAACCGTTATGAATCGTTACGATGCAATATTTTAGCGAAAGCCTCTCAGGGGCTGGGGCTGTCGGCGCCTCCTGACGTCGTCGTCGACGTTCGTCGCCGCCGTAGTCACGGTACTAAAACACCGGGGCACTACTTTTTCTACCGCCTCGCTCTAGAACGGTTCGTGCTTCAAGCAAATCTGTATACCTCAACCCCCAGCGGTTTCATCCCCGTGGGCGAAAACCCTAAGGCGCCAAGAATACAATTATACACTGCATGCGTCGTCCCTCCCCAGGTTTCGCGTCAGTGGAGATGGCCCGGGATTTTATTTCTGTTCCGGTGCTGAATCGGAAGAGAACATTAGTCTACGGAACAAAAGAGCAACCATTGAAAAGAGAGAAAAATGACGTTTCGGCGCCCTGCTTAAGGCCCCAGGCGATATTCGTTCGCGGCACTATACGGGCTTTCGCAAGGGTACAAACAATAAAAGCTTGTCAGAATCAGCCGACGCGCTCACACCCATAAGACAGAACTTAGAAATGCCAGTGGCACCAGAAAGTGTTACCTCCAAGTACGATATGTCTGGGTTACTCTCCTTTACGGCCTTATTCGTAGTCTTGTTTAAGCTCTGTAGTTTTGCAGTAACTTTCTCACAGTTCTTCCGCAGTGCGTAATCAGCTGTATCTTTCAGGAGAAAAAGTGAGCGCTCTTAAGAGGATAAATCGAATGCCATTAGAAAGGAAATACTTAAACTTTTTAAATCAGACACAGCACGCTAAAACTCCAAAGCTGTGGCTTACAAATGCAATTACAATTTCTGCTGATTGTATTTTCAGACTTTTTTTTTTTGAATTTTTCCTTTGGTGTAGCACCTGACTTCCCCGTAAAGATCCGCTTGGTAAACATGAAACAGAACACAGATTCAGTAGTGGCAATAGTGGCACCAGCTTGAAACATTTACTCAAGATTTGGGTCGTTACCATCGTTGGTAGATGGCTTCTCAACTCATGGCTTTGTGCTTCACTTATGCATTGTGATTTCTCAAACGTCGCCACGTACTACCACGCCGTCGCCCCAGAACTCAATTCGTGGTATTGAGGATTCCTGGAATTTATTTCTGCTTCAGGAATATCTTCATCTCTAATACCTTCCCGTGGCTAGGGATAGATGACTTTATTAGGAGAAGGGTTCCAAGATACCCTGTTTTGGGATATGGGAAAAACGGGGGGGGGTGAGGATGGTTCATATAGAGCTTCTCCACTGCACTGTGAGAGTTCACTTAAACACTTTATGTCTGGTTACGCCCATGGGTGTACCATACCCGCGTTTGTTGTAGTAGTGCCTTGGGCACTCTGATACGATGATCACCCGGGTGTCGAAAAGGAGCCGTACGCGATATGCAAAGGATGCGCTTGAAGGGTCATAAATAGAGGGGATGGCGATCCGTCATGATACTACTTTGTAGATACCTGTTTTTACACTGAATTTTCTGGAAAATTTCGCCCTGTTTCTGGCATCCTGGTAAATAAGCAACGCTTAGCAGTAACGATACTGACGCACGGCGGAAGCAATTTGGGTGACTGACGCCACGGTGGCCACCCTTATGCGGCCTAATAAAGCTGACTCTAACGGTTGGAATTGCCCCGGCCGACGTTTGCCAACCATGACAGCTGTATTTACTTTTCGAAGATTTAGAGACACCGCGCCAGTGGGACAGGGTCAGGCTCGGTTACGCTAGCGTAGATTATTTAAAGCCTCTAGATTACGCTAGAGTTACTAATTAAGCTACGCTTTTTAAGGGGCTATCGGTTACGCTAGGCCAGTGTCGTTTTTTCCCAGCGAAAAGAGATGCAGGCATTTTCCACCTTCCCGCCGGTTAAAACAGCCCAGTACGGAGCAGCAAGGCATCGCTACTCTTTACCGATGCCGTGCTCCCTCTCAACATGTCATACAGCCACACTGCGCAACGAAAATCGCTACTTAACAAAAATCGTGCGCGCGGAAACACAGAGGCGCCTAAATGTCAGCGCCCATAGACCTTCCAGGGTAAACAAATGTCACGTGACGTGGTTCGACCAATGGCCGCCGTCAGCGGCATACCTGATCTAGTGGTTGTAGCTGGACGTGTTCTGCACAAGTGGTCAGGCGGACTGGCGTTGTGAGCAACTGGTCGTGGTCAGTGGAGTAAGCTGAATCTGCCCAGATGAGGTGGAAAAGGTTGGGGGTGTTGTTACTGCCACAGTACGGGCATTAAGTGCATAGCACTCTAGTGGTTCACCTTGTCGTAGCTACCTCGCTCGACCCAAGTAGAGCCAGTCGGCGTTCCGTCGTAGCTGCGGTCGTCACGGCATAACCCAGAGGCTTCGAAAGCCAAGCTGTTTATCTAGTCATAAGCGTTCTAAACTCGCAAACCGCTGGTGCTTGTCGTACATCTCCCGGATTTTTAACGCAAAGAAAACATTTGAAGCAAAATATACGTTACTAACCGGTAGCGCAGGCGTTCATTTAGTTAGGAAAGCAAGCACAAAAATAAAAGAACTACCACTTGCGCAGTTTCAGGCAGCGGGTGCGGGAGCACTGCGAAAGTAGGAAATTTGAAATGCGTTAGGTGGTAGCAGTGAGCGGATAACAACGCTACTGCCCATTAGGGCGAATCACTGCTTTTAACTTCCGACAGCTATCACATTGAGTTGAATGGCTTTAACTATTTTTTATTGAGACCTCCAGACAACGAAGCGTGGTTAGCCGGTAAATTCCTGACTTCAAGAAAACGGCACTGTTGAGCCACAGTGCATAAAAAAGGAGGATAGTTTCTATTTCGAGCAGAGTTTGTATTCTGAAATCTAGGATGTTCTTAGTTTGCCCTGCCATTATCATTAGTACAGTAAACTCTGGTGGAGACGAAGTCGGCTAAGGCGAACTTTATGGTTAAGACAAACGACTCTTTTGCTCTTTTGTAACGTTCACAATGCAAAAAACCACCAATAAGACGAATTTATGATAACATGAACACATTTTCACGGTCCCTTCGTCTTAGCTGAAGTCCACTATTAACAGCTGTGCCGTCCATCATGGGAGTAGCCCTGAGCATCCGTTATTTCAGGGCGGAAGTATTTAATGCCCCATTATGACAAAAGTAAGTGTCCGGTGTCGTAGGGAGCGGCAAAATGTCCTAGAACAGGCCGTTAGTGCAAGGAGAACAAGATTATAAAAATCTGGTGGACTTGTAGTCACACCCGCGACCTTCGGATTGCGGGTTGGGTCCGACTTCCATCCATGGTACCACGACTTTTTTCTATGATGGCATTCATCAATTGCACTCTCTGGAAATGTAGGCGATGTGTTTACAATAAATGTCAACAACTATGCACACATATGACTCGCTTAAGATTACGACCACGAAACACACCTAACATAACATAATGAGAAAATTTGTGCACATGCCTTACAGAGCTATGAAGACAAAATTCAAGTTTGTTGAGGTTGAGAGAACTAGGCTTTGTTTGCTCCCTCATCCACATTTCAGCCTTGACAAACGTTTTCTAACCACAGAAATGCACGAAATACGGAAGAACCCACATTCTCCTCTATGACGACGTAATATAAATAAAAGTGAAGTATTAATGGCAACAAACGAAAACGTAGTTATCAGTGTGTCAGCTGCACGTTAGCATTCAAGTTATACCATCAAACCTAACTAGAGGCCTCACCATAGACATATAAAGGGCTATAATGTAAAATAAAAGCCAAAACCTGCACGACACACGTATCGCGGGCGACGCCAATGGTATTATAAACGAAATGGACAAACGTCATAATATTTTTCCTAGGTAGGAAAGTAGAGTAGAGAGGGATGCTTACTCTCCAAAACTATTCAACTATTTCCATAATTACCGCTAATGCTTGCTTGAAGGTTGCTATAGAATTTGTATAATTGTCATATGGACGAAGCAGTGCTTTTAGTGCACCAAGCTTGTATTTCTTCTTCATGGCGCCTTTAATAGGAGCGAAACAATCAACATCTTACCAGCAGGGATATAACATAAAATCGAAGGACGAAACAAGAATATATAATACGGAGAAGGCCGAATTCTCACCAGAATGCCCTT